>NW_016157936.1:10829-21586 GCF_001687245.7 Rhagoletis zephyria
AGAATGCGTTTGAAATATACGTTAACATATCATCAGGAACGTTCTAAAGAATAAGTAAACAAAAAAGTTTATTCCAAACGTTCAGAATCAAGGCGAATATATATAAGGTGGTGTTGCTAGATCAGCTGATGAGATGTTTTTATTCGCCTCCCGGCTTAAAATGTCAAATACAAAGTTGTTTACAAGGCGAATTCACCTAGCTTATTTTCTTCAACGTGAGCTGACTTGAGTTTTCAAAATAATTGTGAAGTTTTGTGAATTATTTGTGAAAATGTTTGAAAAATAAGAAACATGGGAAAGTGTCCCAAGGAAAGAAGCACCGGGATAGGGTCCGTTTTTCCGAATTCCGACCGACGAGAGGCGAAAGATCTTGTGTACCCAGGCGTGCAGAGTGCAATTTCGGGCTAGGGACACTCATTTATAATAAAACTGTTCATTTAAAATAAAACTACAAAAATTTATGTTTAACAATACATATGCGTGCATGTATTTTTTAATGCTTTTTATATTCAAACTCTTCTTCAGTGGCTCATCGGGATCCACTTTTAGGGGACGCGGCTTAAACAATCCCAGTCTTTCGAGGAAATTCCAGCGATTTTGACAATGCTTTTGATTTTATAATCTCAGGCACTTCAGGCTCATTGGACACATCCAAACACTGCATATTTCGTTAAGAGTAGAAACATTTATTTCTCACTGAATTGTCAGCTGTGCCAATGTTCCATTGCATCTATTAGATGTTTAGTGGGGCGTGAAGGCACGTTGCCAGTGGGTAGCAAAAGAAATTTGTCAAAATTAAACGATCAGTAAGTTAGTGTTTTTCCGTATTAAGGATATACATACATATGCGTATGCAAAAGGCATGAAAACGATCTTGTTTCACTTCGATGCCGATTTTCTGTCTATAAGTGTAGAATTTCAAACGTTTCGTTATCATTGGGTAGTACCCCATGATAAAAAGTGTGTTCTCGTAAAATTTCAAGTCAACAGTTCATATGGTCTTGGTTTTATAAGGTTTTGAGTTTTATGTTTGGCGAAAGAAAATAAAAGTCAGGTGTCAATCATTATTCTTGAGCGGAAAAAATAAAAATCGCAAGATAATCATTATACCTGAGCGAAAAAAAAATAAAATCAAAAGTCATCCTTATGCTCACGCGAAAATATAAAACTCAGAAGTTGAGTATTATTCTTGAGCGAAAAAATAAAAATCGCAACATAATCATTAATCTCGATCAAAACCATAGAAATCAAGAAGTTATCATTATTATTGAGCAAAAAAAATATAAATTATATAATAATAATTACATTCGAGCAAAAAAGTAAAAATCATTAAATAATTATTATTTGTGATTAAAAAAATAAAAATCGGATAATAATTAAATGTTGATTAATATTTTTTAACTTATAATGATTACCATCCCTGAAAATTAAACAAACTAAAGAAAAATTGCAATAACTTGATCAAATTATTTTTCGCACTCTGCACGTACGAGGTCCCCTTGATCAAAACTATTTCAAGCCGAAACTGGCCGGAACAGTACGTTTTGATGTTCGATAACGTTTGATTCAAGGCGAATTCATACAAGGTGGTGTTCGAAGCGAATTGCAGAGATTGCCAAAACGATGTGTTTTTTGTAAATCTTTTGTGTTCTGATTGTCATCGTGTATAATTTCTTAATAATTTTTTGTTTTTGTTTTACCGTTAGCACACTGTATGATTTCGCCTTGCACCAATTGCGGGTTGGCTTTCCTTTATGACCGTTCGTTAAAGGGGCGGTGAGCGAAACGTAAGTGGGCATGGCACCTCTAACCCACATTTTTGGAAAGGGAATGAACTTCCATTGACAAAAATACCACCCCCGACCACCTAGGTCCCCTATGGTTCCCTAGGGACCCCTTAGAAAAATTGCCAAAAATCACAATTTTCATTTGTTGGAGGTCCCACGCCCACTCCCCCTTTGCCCACCGCACCTTTAACGAACGGCCATAATGGAAAGTTTCCCCCCAATTGCAATTCATTTGGAAAAATCGAAGATCTATGTAGATTCATTGAAATCGAAAAATTTACTCCAAAGCAAAAACTTGGCAAAAACCAGAAGAGAATCCAAAATTTTTACTACATAGTACTCACGGCAAAATGAACATAAAAGTTTCTGCTTTATTTTCACATTGTGAATATTTGTCCTTTTATTAGCGTTTGTTTTTTGCACTTCCTGTTGCTTGTTATTGGCTCTAGCAGTTTGCTGACCGGCTTCACCGCTCATCGGTTTCCTTCCATTTTGCTTGGACTCATTTATTTTTTTACGTTTGCCAACAAAAGTTTTTGCTGAATAATTATTGTCAATTGTATTTTGTGGCTCACAGAGATAGGTTATTCTTTCTAACGTTTCATCTTCACTTCCTTCTTCCTCTTCATTGCAAAGTGATTTCTCATCGTTCGATTCATTTAAATACAATCTTTCGGATATGTCATTTGATTGCTCGCATACTAACTCATTTTCATTTTCAACCGTGGGCTTCATATCCTCTGCATTTTCTTGCCGTTCCACCTTTTCGATGGCCAAAAATTCACTAGAGTAAAAATCGCCACATTGGTCTTCTGTCGCATCAAAGTAACTCTCTGGTGTTGTTGTATCTTGATAGTTCTCTATATTGGAATCCTTATCTTCTTCTTCGGATTCACTTAGCGCCTCTTTTTCCAGCTTATATTCTGATACCTCGCATAATAACTCAGCATACACACATTCAGTTTCTATAGCTTCTGGACTAAGACGCGTTTCAATCTCTTCAGTTTCCACTATTAAATTTTCTGCACAGATATTCTCACCAGGGAAGTCAGGTTCTACTACAACCTCCTCCTATTCAAATAGAGTAGGAATGAGCAAAATCTACATATTCGCCAGAACAAATAAATGTACCTAGAATGATTTCATTACCTTAAGAGACAAACGATCGCTAGGTGGAAAAATAATCGCTTCGGTCTCCGCTCCATTCGGAATTAGAAATTTGTGAAAAAATTCCTCCGACTGCCGAGCACATTTCCGAAAGTTGTAGGCTATTTGCAGCTTTTGAGCACACATTTTGCAAAGAGTTTTAGGAAAACTGTCCTTAGGCGACGCATGTAATTGTGTACATTCGTTGAAGTAATCGAAAAGGCACTTGCCATCATCTGTGCATGGGACAGCCATATCAACCAAGATTTGGCTTTTGTTTTTGGTGCAGGCGCGACATTGCATTTTTATTTGTGAAATGGCTTAATAATCGTTTTTCCTTTAAACATTACAGTACAATTTCAAACAAATTTATAGATATTAGGGATGGTAAGAAGTGCAAATTATCGATTATTCTATCGATAGTTTTAATTTTCCAGCACATCGATGGTTTAAAAAAACTATCGATAGTTACTTTACATAATAGGCCAAATACACCACACAGTAGGTTCTTTCCCGTACGCAACGCTGGATCCCGCGGGTGCCCTAAACAGCCCAGAAATCATTCCCGTTCTCAACAAGATGAGTAATAGAGAGCGAAAATTGGAACGTTTTGGATCGTAAGTGTCTTCTTCTTCCTGTCCGAAACAGTCCGGACCTTTTCTCCGGGAAAAATGTCAAAGTGCATATCAGCTGTTTGGTGTTTTCATGCGGCCTGCATTTACTTGGTGCTTTTTAGGCATAATGCATAACCTCTTAATGTACTTTTAATAGTTGCGTTCGACAAGTCAAAAATTTGTAATAGTTTTCCAAATTTTTACTGGATGGCGTTCGATAACGACAAAAAAATATCCAACACACAAAAATCGAGAGAGCAAGCGTTCATTTTGATGCAAGAGAAGCGTTCATTTTGTACTGGCAAAATTTTAGTCAGCAAAAATTATCCAACACGAAAACATATGATCACAAAACATATGGTTGCAATTTTTGTAAACAAACAAAATTGCATTTTTCGAGTTTTGGTATTTATATGCTTTTTGGCTGCATGCTATGTGATTTTATGATTGTGCCAACTAGTTTTTACTTCTAGAAATGTCACTTGAACATTCACTTTCCTTTTTTCTTCCATGGAGGCAACATGAACTTCAGTTTGTTTACAAATAAAACATAAACAAAGTCAGCTGGTGTGTCTTCTTCTTCCGGTCTTTGCAAGTGATGGCTAATTTCTTGTTCGTTTACTGTTTTGCTTTTTCTTCTCTTTGGGAGAGAATTTTCGCTTACGCTCTTGATTTTGATTGTTGGCTGGTGTTGGCTAATTTTGTTATCGAACGCAACTAATCTTTATATACTTGAAATCAAATTTGTGAACCCAAAATCCAATTTCCAAGAGTTTGGATTTAAGTGACAAAAACAAAAACAACGTGAATCATCTGTTTCTAAACTTCTGGGCACAAAATTACCCGATCCGGTCCGGATTGTTGGGAAAGAGCCTAGTGAATACTTTCATCGCTCTCCGCATAAAACAAATTTCACCGTACACTATACAGGCATTAAAAAAATTTAACATATTGAAGAATTTTAACAGAAATTCTTTCCTCATTTTTATCCGCGCACGTCCACACTTCATGTAATCAAGTATGACAAAATTGCACCACGCACAATACACTTGGTCTGCGTATCGGCGACCAAAATAAAAAATTTTGAATTTTACACAGACAGTAAGTAGCTTTGTTCCACACGATTTCCGGGTTTCACCGGTAATTAGAGCGTAGAAATAAGTTACTCTCTCACATGTGTCAGCACGTGCCAGAAGTGCGCAGAGTGTGAGGAACGCAAAAAACCACATTTCGTTTCTAAACAATACTTAGCGCGTATTCATAGTCCAGCTACTAAGTCGAAACTAATAAAGTTGCAACTTAAATTTAAGTACCAACTTAAAACTCTCTTCTATTCATAGTCGCATTTCAGGCTTCTACTAAGTAATTTTAACCAGGGACGTGAACCGGTTTTGAACCGAACCGGTTTTGAACCGGAAAACCGTTTTTGAACCGGAAAACCGTTTTTTTCTATTAATTAACTGAACCATTAACCGAACCGAAATTTTACACAAATGTTTGATCCGAGCCGAAAACCGAACCACTTTCTATAAAGGTTTTAAGGTTCGTTTCAACCAATTTTCAATAGATAAATGTACCCATTATTTTTCTTTTTGTTAAACATAGTAATACCCATGATCCATGATCTGACAAGATGAAGCAAAAGAAAAAAGTAATTTTCTGGCTGACGTTTGTAATTTCGACGCCATGTTATTTTCTGTGGAAAGTAAACAAAGAATATGAAGACGAAGCATAAAGGAAAACTGCAAGCAATGTTGTGCACATGTTTGTGCTAACCAATTTATTATTTTTGTACGTGTTTTTGCATCTAATCACCGCGCACTTCATTTTAATTACATTTACACAAAAAATCACTTAAAAATCTTCGAAATAAAGCATCGACAAAATACACATAAAGAAAGAAACAAAACAGAAATAGCATACTTCAACGTCACACTACTTACGAACGTCACACTTTTTTCTCAATTGCTGTTACAAATGGCTGCTTCTCAACCGGTCACATCTGTTCTAATTGGTTCATGGGTAATACCTACCGTGTTTGTTTACCATGTGACAATTGGGGTGTTCACAGTTCGTTCCAAATAGTGTCTGAAAATGTAGACGTCTACACTTTAAGACGTTTTCTAACCGTAAAATCTGTGGTGTTGTTGTTTCCCATACAAAATTGGAAAACGACGCCGTCTACATTTTGTCACACTCAAAGGTATGTTTTCTACGCGTCTACATTTTGCAACCTCGCAGCAGGGTTGCATTATGGCAATACTAATCACATTTTTTTTATTTATTGGGCACGTTTTCTGTATTTGCATTTAATTTGAGCGCAATTTCTGATGAAAAGAAACAAATCAAGGAAAAGAAATAACAAATATTAGGAATTGGTAATTAAGTTAAATAATTACAATTTTTCAGAAACAAAATCGAAAGGCGATATATAAAAAATGCACGCAAAGAGGAAATGTCTGGCAACACCAGCAAAGTTTTGAGACGATTTTGCGACGACTGCTAGAAAGGGGTGCTCACAGTTTGATGCTAAAGATGTCTCAAAATGTAGACGTCTACATTTGCAGACATAATTTGGAACGAACTGTGAACACCCCAAATATCAAATGTAAAGCAGCTCAGCTCATTTGACAGACACTTGACCCTTAACCTTGCGCGTTGTAGCACTTGACACTTAAACTTGCGCGTTATTTTTTTGTTTTTCGTACCGTTGAACCGAACCGAAACCCCGGTTCAAAGACCCAAAAAACAGCTTTGACGAACCAATACAAAAGTGCAAAAACGGTTCGAACCGCTGAACCGAATCAACCAAATTTTTCATCCGGTTCACGTCCCTGTTTTTAACTTTGTTTTACTTTGTTTTTTGGAAAATTTATGTTTTTATTTAATAATGTCAAGTTCGATCATCCGTTTATGTAATTTTTACTTTCTCTGCATGTTTATGCAAAAGAACAAGGTAAAATTTCTTGTTAATTGCGTAAAAAAAGCCAAAACAACTATAATTATGTGACGTCGATTTTTATCGTCTTTCGTCTTTTTCCCTCAATTTAATAAAAAGTACTTCTTCCTAGTTACGACTTAATTGCAGCTGCAGCCGAAAAAGTTGAAAGTAAGGCGACTATGAATAGCTTTAGTTGTAATAGGCTGTTTTTGCGTATGCAGCGTTTTTGCTGCATTTAAAATGCAACATTTAGCACATATGTTTTCGAAGAGAGTTCATGCTATAGAATTTGGCAAATGTACATTTACACGAGTTCGAAATCGTATGCTTTAGACAAACAGCCGTGTTCCAGTCTCTTACTTAGATCCGTATATATTACGATCAATTCTCACGCAGAAGATAATGTGCAAAAACCCTACTGAAAAGGAGAAAATAAATTTTAAACCAAAAATTCAATACAAAAACTTGAATTGTTTTAACCATAGCCGAACATTTGTTTGTGTATATATTCATTTGTCGGTGCTGTTAATTAAAATTTCCTCACTTAATTAGGAAACAAACCAAACAGAGTTGATCACAAATTGATCCAGATTTCTATCAGCATCACATCGATGTTGAATTTGCTTAACTTTTCTTTATCCAAATATGTAATGTAAATTAAAAGAAACTCGATCGGCGATCACTGAAACGCAGCTAGCAATTGTATACTCGAAAAAGCAATGTTGCCACTTTTTCTCTTTAAACCATGTACGAATCGTGGAAATTTTGGAAGATCACAGGGTTGCTTTTAGCATTTAGATTCTTAATGCAAAAATGGAGTTGCGTTTAGTTGCATTTGCACCTAAATGCTATTAAATGCAACTCCATTTTTGCATTGAGAATCTAAATGCTTAAAGCAACCCTGTGACATTCCAAAATTTCCACGATTCGAACATGGTTTAATGAGAAAAAGTGGTAACATTGCTTTTTCGCGTATATAGTGACTAGCTGCGTTTCAGTGATCGCCGATCGAGATTTCATAAAATAAATATTTCTGTGTTCGAAATGGCCCCGGGGCCACCCACCTTGGGGAGAACGGGTATGTCCTCTTATCTCCGTCCCCGAAATCAAAACGAAAAAATCCTGATTTAACGCCGTTGGACCCTTTCCCTGGACTCCCGATCATAAAAAAGGATGACCCGAAATCCCTAATTATAAAATTATCTGATGATAAAAAACCGATTAAACTTTTTCGTGCTTTGCGATCCATAAAGGAATTCAAGCCATAAGCAGTGAGGGCAACGTCATCTCGGAGCTTCGTGATGGCAGCTTATTGCTGCTTGTGAAGAATATAGGGTTGCCAGACGTACTGCTTTTGGGAGTAAATGTACTCCTTTTTATTGCAATGTACTCCCTTGTACTCCAAAAATAAAAAAATATCTGGAAATGTACTCCTTTATTAGCTTTGTACTTCTTTTGTACTCCTTTTTTCCAGCTATTAATATTTTATCATATCGCGCCCTAACCGCCAAAATAACGTAAGCGACATTTTTTCAAAATTGTCTTTTAGATGCAGAAATATTCCTAGAGCATCTAGATACATTTCTGCATCAAAAAGAAAATTAAAAAAAAATGTCGCTTACGTTATTTTGGCGGTTAGGGATTGATATACAGGGTGTTAAATAATATCTGTTGCAGTTTTTTTTTTTTTTGAAAAATAAATTATCCACAGATTTTACTTCAACTTTATTAATTTGTTTTTAAATTTCAACCTTCATTTGGGTTTACCAGGGGGTTTGGGAGAAAAGCGCAAGTCTTCGTCGGTTACTTTATTACATATCTTCTGTAACCATAGGCTAATTTCCCCCATTTGGGTCCTTTATACTCCGTCTTTTGTCCAACATAAGGCCTCATACTCAGCAATGGAAAATACTCGAAACTGGTGACTAGGAGGGCATTCATTCGACCAACCCGATACAGGGTTTTTTTCTTTTTTTTATACAAAATCTAAGAAAAAATACACCTGAAAAAGTGGTTCGGGCCGCATGTACTTATCTCCCAAAGCTGGCAAATGCAAATCGGGATTAAAATTTTAAAACCAATTAATAAAATTAAAGTAAAATATTTACAAAGTTAACAAAAAAAAACACAAAATCTATAAAGAACCCTTTTATTTTTCAAAAATGCTGTGCGACAGTTATTATTTTACGCGCTGGACGTTGCCATTCATATTGTGGCAAAGACTACTTAGTAAGCAAAGTTAAGTGTTATAGTGAAAAGGTGTAAGCATGGCCTTAGGGGCGGGGCGCTTGGGTATAAAAATCAGCAAAATATTAAATTAATTATAAGGCTTAAATTAATAAAATGGCCATACATTCAGGAGGAGTCTGGAATTCTTTTGTAGTTTTAAAGTTCTGAACACATTGAAAACGACGAGCTTCCAATTTGTTATCTTCATTATCTAAACGCTTTGTCGATGGCGACATGATTTCTTTGAACGCGGCAGCGACATCATGAATTTGTATGAGTTTGACATAAAAGAAGAGGAAGAACCTTATCTGTCGCCAGAAAAATAGAAATAGATCTAATCTGGCCACAACCACAGCCGTCGCGTAGCCCGGTCGTCGCCAAAATAATTATCTACATAAGAGGACGTGTTGAAATAATTTGACAGCTGTGGTTTGTAGCTCGTCGTTTCCATTGTGTTCGGGCTATTAGTTTTTTAGTTGGGGAAACTTTCCTATAAGGGCGGTCATTGAGAGCCGAATTCTACGCAAAAATACTGTGGACGCAAGTAGAAATTGTGACTTTTGGCAATTTTTCTAAGGGGTCCCTGGGGAATCATAGGGGCCGTAGGTGGTCGGGAGTAACATTTTTGTCAATGGCGGTTCATGCCCTCCAAAAAGGTGCCACGTCCACTCCCCCTTCGATCACCATCTCTTTAACAACCGTCCCTATTGGAAAGCCAACCCATATAGTTATTTATTTTTCACATTTATTGTTGCTTTGAAAAAAGATTTCTGTTTGTACCTAATTAATGGTAATTTGTAATAATTAATTGCAAAAAAACTAAAAAAAAAAAATGTATTCCTTTTTTATGTCATGTACTGCTTTTTTTCTATCGAAAATATAAATGTACTCCTTTCTCCGTTTCAAAATCTGGCAACCCTAGAAGAATAAGAAAGCTGCTGAAAAGTTCCTGAACGCACAGACATTACCCGGTGTTGAAAATATTTCTATAACGTTACACAATAACCTCAATTCGGTAAAAGGCACAATTTATGCGCCCTTCTTAATCCACGTTTCCGAAGACGAAATAGTCGAAGGCCTCAAGGAGCAAGGAGTAACAGCTGCTTATAAATTTTCAAAAATTATTGATAGCACTCGTAAGCCTTCTGGCGCCATCTTGTTAACCTTCGATAAATATACTCCCCCGCATAAAATTGAGGTCGCCTGGAGGATTCTTGATGTTCGTCCATACTACCCTAACCCTATGCGTTGTAAGGTATGCCAATATATTGGTCACACTGCTAAGCATTGCCATAATCCCCCAGTCTGTGCCACGTGTACACTTCCCCCCATACTCCATCAGATTGCACTAGAGTCGTATGTGCTAATTGTTCACGCAACCACCCTTCCTCATCGAACCAATGTCCTAAAGTCCTACAGATGAGAGCGATCCTCAAAGTTAAAACTATAAATAAGTGTTCAATGCGTGAAGCCATTAAAAACAAGTAAGAGCAGCGCTGTCTTCGGCTATGTCGAAGGTTTCATACCTTTCATGAACATCTGAAAACTTTACTTTAATAGATTACTGCATTTGAAAAAATTTATATATTCACAGCACACATAGATAGAGGAGTTACATATATAAAAATCTTATCTAAACAATTAGAGGTATGGAAGATATACCTTATTTAGCACCAATCAAAGTGATTTTCACTGCTGTGTGATCGGTATGTAAACCGGTAACACAATTTAATGGATTTAGCTTCCTACATAAAGGAGATATATCGCAAAAACTGGTATAGGAACAATCAATGGTATACGAGATAAGGCTTATACAGCATAGATTTTGACAATTTTCAGTAGACTTTGTATTATTATTTATACAATAGCTGACGAAATTTATCGGTTTCAGCTGTCCAAATAAATTAGTTTTACATTAAAATCCCATATCTGAACAATCAGGTATATGGAGGCAATATATAAGTTACAGTGACCCGATCTTTGTTAATTTTACTGTAAACTATCTGTTGATAATGAGTGAAAATAGTGCGAAATATCATG
>NW_016157936.1:22167-104541 GCF_001687245.7 Rhagoletis zephyria
GCCGGGCAGAGGCACCTTCCCCATTAAGGGTCCGGATATTCCAGGTGCATACCCTTAAATCATAGTCCTTTATACGTTTGCCGTGGTCGTCATCAGAAAAAGGGGGTCTCATCCGAGGCTGTTTGCTTATTTTCATTGGGCGGGGTTTTAACGTGGCGGGACCCAAACCCAGCGCACGCGAAGTTTTACGCCTTCTCACTTTAGCTCGCTCCCAAACGGGTGTTTGGTTGCTACCCAGAGGATACGTGGATATAAATATCCGGACGTTGTGAGCTGCGATTTGAACCGTACGCACAAGAATCGCTTCTGGCCACTCCCAGGTGAATGGCAGTCAAAAGTTTTCCACTTCTGCGCACGGAACCATCCTCCAGAACTTATTAGTATTTTGTTTTTCGAACCATTGACCCGAACCGAAACCCCGGTTCAAAGATCAAAGAAACCGCTTTGACGAACCAATTCAAAAGAGCAACAACGGTTCGAACCGCTGAACCGAACCGACAAAATTTTTCAACCGGTTCACGTCCCTGCCTAATATTATACAAAATTCAAAATATTTCCTACGGTACTCCGCCGACTCCTACGCATTTCTCGAATAATGCATCTCATGAGGTGTTATCTCAAATTTTATTTACTCATGAGCTACCAAAAGTACATTGGCTAGTAAACACACAACACCGGAAATGCACCCGTCTCAAAGCCCGACGGAATCTCTTTTCTCCTAATACTCACTCCTTAACTCGCTCTCATTTTTTCTCATCTCTATACAACTCTCATGGTCAACACTAACAACGTACTTCGACCATATATTTACAGGTCCCGCGGTGTTACAGAGGCTAGCCCAAGCCGACACGAAGACCCAACCGACTTGGAGTCAAGAAAGTCGTCCCGTCTTCCAACGCACATCCGTGGGTTGTTTAACCAATCCAATGAAAAACTTGAGCAACTGCAAGATCTCGTAGAAGTCACGTTGCCGCAGGCCCGCCGGCATGTTGAGAACATGAATCCAAACATAATATTTTCTAATTAAAATCTTATTTAAAAATACCTTAATATATTTCTTAAAAATATTTATATTAAAACATATATTAGAATTGAACTATTTAGCTTCAAACACTTAAGTTTGGATAGTTATCAAAATGTATACTTAACCTGTTTTATTTATAACCTACATGTATGTATGTATTTACATATCATTAGCTACCTAACTCATATTGAAAGAAAAAAGTTAATCGCTCGCTACATCACCACGAATACGGACATCTGTAATCGCTATTTTATATTTATTGTAAATAAAATTATTCGAAATAATAAAAAACATTAAAACCGAGAACTCTACTCTTTTATTTCAACGGAAATAATTAATTATTTTATTTATTCGCCAAAGCGCGAACGGGTATCAAATATTTGTTTTAAGCTAAGCAAGACAGAAACTCGCTCAACTATTCGAGATTATTTATCAACTGAGTTTCAATCGGCCAAGCGTACGAACATTGTTCGATAGTTGAGCTGTTTCCATACAAAATGCGTTAATTTCGGTCATGAAAAGTTAAAAAAAAAAAAATTAAAAATGTAAACCCCCACACAAGTATTAAAAACATTTTAATTATTTTATTTGTGAATAAATCCTAACGCTTTTTAGCAAAGTCCTCATAATATTTTGAGACACTCAGATTTACAGTATAAAAATAAAAATACATAGATAGTGTTTGCAAAATCAGTGAGAGTATAAATCAACACCGGTTTTAAGGCCATACCCTTTTGAGAGCAAATTATTGTAAGGAAGGTATAAAAAACACACAAAAAATTCGTAGTTAAAAAATGAACATTTCGTGGTACATATTTTACCACAGTTGTGAAAAATGCATTAATTTTTTAATGCATAGCATTTTAATGTTAATGTAGAAAAATGATGCATTATGTTTTGAAGTTTAATGATATAAAAATTAAAATGCATTAATTTCGAAAATGTTTTTAATGCACTTCTTCTGGAAAAAATTTAACGCTAATGAAAATTGTTTTCATTGAATTATCCGAACTAATGCTAAAGAAAAATTTTATTTCATTACAATTATTAATAATTTTGATCATTTGCATTATTAAATACCACTATTTTTTCTAGTAAAATATAAATAGCCTCTTTTGGAAGGACTTCGAATAATTACTAATCGTTTTTTCAGCTTAACTCTATTAATTTTATTTGTAGAAAAATGCTTGTAAACATTGTTAGATATTTTACGAAAACATATAAAAGCAATGTGCAGTGAGATGTAATGTGGAACGATTTTCCGTCATCCCTTGTCAAATTTGGTTTGGAGACAACAACGAAAACGGCAATGTGCAGTGGGTTGCAGTGTGCTTTTGTTGATTTTTATGTTGATTGTTGTTGCATACCGGTTATAATATGTGCCAAAAATGGATAGATAGCCAATTTAGCAGCACATGTACATTGTACATGACTGAAGACCTATTCTGATCTAAATCAATCAATACACCGTTTTTTAGTTCCGTTGAATTTGACATAGTGAAAACAGCACTCAATTCCGCCACTAGCTTTTTTGACCTCAAAATCAACAAAGAATTTTTACTAAAAAAATAGTTAGTTAATATCATTCATTCAAAAATATGCAAACAAAAGTTGCGATCCCGTACGAGTCCGGACTAGTCATAAATAGTCAGAATCAATCAGATTTTACTGGAAATCGATCCCGTACTCGGTTCTCTGACTATTGAGAGGACAAAAAAGAGAGTAAATACGGTTCTCTCTCTGTCAGAAGTTACCAGTTTTAGTCCGAGAATTTTTTGTTGGTAAATTCTGGTAAATGTGTCAAACGATCAGCTGTAGTGTGTTTGGCAACCAAATTGTAAACAAAAGAAAAGTGCACTCTGCTAATTCATGTCGAAAAGCATTTAATTACTTGTTTAAGTGGATTCTAATGAATTTGAAAGTATTTTTGGTTATTTACATGTGTGAGCTGAGTGTGTTTACATACAAAATAAGCAAAAATTTACAACCAAAATTTGGAGGTTATGTTGAAGTTGACAGAAGTTACCATTTTTTACTAGAAAGCGATCCCGTACTTTTCAATGTTACTCTCTCGCTCTGAGCGAATTTTTATTTTTTGACAGTTTTACTAGTCCGAGTCCGAGGAATACGGGATAGCACCTAAAAAATCCTTAGCATTATTTCTTCGGAATTCTTCTTCTTCTTTATTGGCGCTCTCACCGCCTAAGCGATTTTGGCCGAGTCCAAAACAGCACGCCAGTCATTTCTCTTCTGTGCTAACTGTCGCCAATTGGAAATGCTAAGTGAAGCCAAGTCCTTCTCCACCTGGTCTTTCCAACGCAGAGGAGGCCTTTCTCTTTCTCTGTTCTTCGGAACTAATACATTGAAATTAAATTAAGCATTAGATTTTCATAATCAATGCATTAAAATTTTCATTTACATTCAATTTAAAAATCAATGCATTTTTCACAATCTGGTTGCTATACACTTTTCTTAAAACAAGAATTTCAAAATTTGCATCGTCGAATTTTTGGCTTTGGACCGGCGAATGAAAACAACCGTTCTACAGGTGCTGATGAGGGTATTGCAGTATTCCATTTTATAAAACTTTTTTAATTGCTGGTAAATATCACAAAAAAAAGAATTCTCGTGGTTAGTTAATCTAATGTTTGGGCATTGAGTTTTAGTAGTAATGAAATTGCAATTTAAATTTTATGGTGCAGTAAGCAGTAGTGAAAATGAAATTTTAATATCAGCAAAACTTTATTTTTACGCAAAGAAATCGAAAAATCGTTATTAAAACAACAGATTTGTAAAATACACCCTTGTTCTAGAACCCGAATTTTCGTCACGCGTAATTCGTAGCTACGCTACGAAAAACGAAAAATCCACATGCTGCAACCCTTGCGGAAACAAGTGCAGCATTAGGTGCGTTCGTTTAAAATCTCCAGTAAAACCAACCAACTGCCAAATTCCGGCGAAATGTCATCTGTTCTCTCACAAGAGAAAAATATCCCAAATAGTACGCGAACAGAAAATTTGCAGAAACTTGTAAGTTAGACGAACAGCTGATATAATTTTTGTTTACATTCAAAAGTGTAAAATTTAAAACGTACGAAAAGTCATCACAAAGTGCTATACTGGCACAGTTTATTGATTAAACAAATAACTACTTATTTCTTACAAGTTTAATTAGTCGCATTTTGTAATTTTTAACTTCCAAACCATCAAATTCAATTTTGTGATTTGCGTAAATGCCAACCAGCTGTTTTTGATCAGCTGTTTTCCTGTTGGCAAAATTTTTTCCAGCAGAAACCAGCAGCTTCCCCTCAAAATGAAATGTCACTTTGCTCTCTCAATTTCCCCTACTTTGCAAGTTTTTTGCGTACGCGAACGCAAAAACTTGTAAGTTTTGGTTAAACATGAACAATTAACAGCTACGCGAACGCAACTATTGCCAGCTATCAGTTGTTTTTCGAAGTCAGCTGTATGAAGGAAAACAAAGTGGAAAGGAATTAAAAACAAGTAATTTTTAGCAAAAAAAACCGACTTCAACTCCCATATAAAAAAAAAAATATATATATATATCTCATGATCCGCTGATCGGATCTTAACCAGATTAGTATGGGACCACCTCTGAGACACTACCTTTCCGATGCAAAAAGAATTATCGAAATCTGTTGACGTGGTCCAAAGTTATGCGGTAACATACATAAAAAAAAAAAAAAAAATATTCCGACGAACTGATAACCTCCTCCTTTTTTGGAAGTCGGTTAAAAAAACACTCATCATGTGCTTGTTTATAGTCTAGTTGAATTGTTGAACCACAAACCAGAACTCCTCCCATGCCTGAAGAACTTGTTCTCAATCCAGTTAATGCAATTACCGCTTCCTGCTCATTGAAAACATGCATTTTGTTAGGTCCACCACCTGTTGTGCTTGCTTCTGCCTTCGCCGCGCTTAGGGATTGTAACCCTTACTAAGTAGAATTCTTCTTTCTGTGTTGCCGGAGAAGAGAAACTTCCGCATGTCAAAGGCATACAACGTTTCTTGTGCATATCACAGTATTTTTGCACAGAACCCACATAGAAATTAGCAAAACTATTGCATAGGGCAAACGGAATTTATTAATAAGCTAGTTGTTGGAAATCTGAAATACATGGGCCTGTTCGAGGCACGTAATAAAAGCGGCATTACTGCCGTACTGATGAAAAATGGCAACATTGTTGCAACTGCCCAACTGATAACACATTGCTGGAAATTCACACAGATCGTGATACTTTAATAATTCGCGCAACACTGCGGTTGTGATTGCAACTCGAACAAGCCCCATATTTTAAATAAAAGTTGAATCCTTTGATTACACGTGTATGTTAAAGTTTTTGGATTCGGGTTATGCGTTTGGACCCAACAACCGAAAATCATTGTGCAAATAACTAAACCGGACTCAAGTTTCTCGATAAGGGGCAACGAAGATTCTTTTTTGCTCGTTTATATAAAGCAGTGGATAAAAATATACGTATATGCGAAAGCCAAATTTATCTGTTTAAATGAACACCACCAATATTTCTTGCAAACACACATAGATTTACATCTTTTATCTCGCCTCCGACACAGATTTGTTTTCGTACAAAATTACTCGTTCGTTTTTAGGCATGCCATTGTTACGAATTTCGATAGTTCGAAGATACGATTCGGATTGCAACATACCATTTCTACGATTCGAGCAAAATCCGAATACGAAAGTGTTGCAGACTATGGGTGATAATAACTAGAGAAAATACCTTCTATATAAAGTTTGAGTGCCGTAAGATAGGCAGTTTTGCAAAGGCATCGACAATATGTTATTGTTGTTGTAGCGGATTGTAAAATAACAAGACAATATTTCGAAGGAAAATACATATGTATGTATGTGTACATTTATTTTGTAAAGTTATTTCATAAATAGTTTTTATTGTATTCTTTTACAATTTACTTTAATTATATATCAATAAGATACAATTAATTCATACTTAATAGATAATTACTAACATTAATGTGGATCACTGCAGTGTTATATATGATACATTACTTGTGTATTTTCTAAGTAGGTTCTATTACATTTTACGATTATTTCACATATACATTTATAAGTATTGCTTATACTAACACGAAATATATAAATTGCAGTTAGAAATTGCACTTGAAGTTAAGAAAGGAAATTTCTGCATTGCAATTTCAACCGATAGAAAATATAATTGAACATTTAATAAATTGATGACTCGCGAATTTTCAGAAATTCCACATTTAGGTGTAGAAAAATAGATTTAACAAACCTACATAATATATATACATGGGTATTTATTTAGTGGTACAGACTGTGTTAATACATTTATGAAGCAGTGGAATTAAAAGGTAGTAAAATATTTTCATTATACATATGTAGTATACTATAGTAGGCACATAAGCATTTTTACTATACATAATTAGTTAAGACAGTCGAAATTATTAAATTTTTCTTTTAGGAAAGTATATGTTAGAAAGGTAGGATAGGTAAGATAGTACATGTATTAAAACGCAGAGTTTAGTTTGAAATAACTAGGAAAAACATGCAGCTTAAATGATAGTTTATACAAAGTGAATCAGGCAAGTTCTGCAATGCACTTCCTTGTGAATTTTAACCCCATTCAATTTGAAAGTGCCTTTGATTGGAATTCATTCGGAAATTAATTGCAGGCCTGCCTGAATAAGTAAAATCTTTGCATTTTCAACAGACTATTGTGTTGCAGTAATTCAACTGAAGAAAACGTACGAAATGCGGTTTACCATTATGGGTATTCGCCCCTTTGTATATTTTTGTATCTTGTGTAAGTGTAACTGGATGAGTGTGTAATTGTTGTTGCAAGTATATTTATTGTACCACTAGCAACAACAAAGCATATGCTCATTCAGTTAAACTTACGTAAGATACAACGAATACACAAAAGTGAGAATTAGCTTCCCTGCAAACCATTTTTTCAGAGTATTCTTGATTGTAGAGAAATTTCAAAGAATTCGTAAAGATCTCATCCGATTTTTTGCCGAATTTTCTAAAATAAAATAAACTGTACACACTTCGATTATTTTACGAAATTTCAGAAAAAATCGATACAGCAGTGAAAATAATGCTGCTATGTAAAGAATTTCTTGCAGAATATTTTCAGAATTTTCTTTATTTTTCGTAAAGAAATTTCTTTACGACTTCGTGTCAACCACTTCATATGAGTTTATTTGAAGATTCGTAAAAAATCGTTGCAGAAATGACATACTCCTACTCCTAAAGATTTCGCTAAGATTTCGGGAACTTTGGTTTGGAAGGCTATTGATTTCTGTTATTTCATGGGTGTAGTTGTATTTTTTTATTCTAAATGAAAAAATAAAAAAAAAATTCTCCCGCTTCTCTACCATTAATTTCACATGCAATATTGTATTGGAACTACCATTGACAATACTGCGTTATAATTCATCACTCATCGCCGTTCAATGCTTTTTCATAAGATTAGCAAAGCATAACAAACAAGCACATTACAATGCTGTATGTATATTTATTTAATTTATACCTAATACAGTCTTCTTTTTATTCATTTACCATAGTTTAGTGCATATTTTGCATTGTACATAGCAATATCAGTGTTTGCGGTCGAAGGTTGTGCGAAAAAAGATGTATGCTTAAATTACTGACATATTGGAAATCATATAAAAAGTATATAAACTTAAATTAAACGTCAAGTCAACTATTTATTTTGTTTGAAGAGTTTTTAATTCTTGTAATAGCTGAATAAATTTTCTAAACTTACTAGCAGCATTACCTTCACCATCTCACTGAATATACATACATAATACATTCATACTTACATGCAAAACGTAAACGTTAAAATCAGTTTTGAAGTTTCAAATGCAGTATGATTGTTAAATAATGTATATGCATTTTATTAGTACAACCAGATTGTAGGCGTAGAGCTGTCTATTGCGTCTCTTAAAAATAAGTAACGCATAATTAGAGGGAAGGGGTTCAAAAATTGTTTATACAACATACGGAGAAGTTGTACGAAGCTAAATATTACAACTCTAATGAACCAAATACAATCACTTCAGCAACATACAATGAGATGTCCTGCAGTGTGGGTCTAATTAAAATATGTGAAAATGTTAAAAAATTCCAACCCGTTTATCACCAAAAATGATACATATAGAGGTAGAGAAAATTATTTTAGGTGATGGTGATAGAAAGATGACAAATACGGCATTAGGGCAAAGCAAACTCAAATAAACTTACATACAATGGGGAAAGGGCGGGAACGTCCTTAAATACCCACAAAATTTTAGAGGTGAAGTCTTTGTCCTCGTGGATTCGTCGCACAAACGAAAAAATTGAAGATTTAAGAATATACGACATATACTTTCTTAGAATTACCATTGGCAGATCACTGCGCTTAGTGATTTTAAGAACCGATTAAAAAATACAGCATGGAATACCTACAAAAATAAACGGAACCAGGAAAATGTAATTAACTGCAAAAAGTTATGTGCAAAAGATAGGCGAGCGTGCAAACAAGCCAAAAAGGACACATGGCAGAATTTTGTTAATTCTCTCAACACATCAACTGAAACAAGAGCATTATGGACCAAAATTTAAAAAATTCGATCTAAACCAAATATAAATTTTCCTCTCCATATTTTCAGGACATCAATGCATAATTCACCCACAGATAATAAAAGATAAATTTGCAGAAGTATGGAGCTCAAATGATTAAGACCAATCATTCAACCATGAATAAATAAGGAGGAAGAGGATTATAAACATAGACTCCATCCCTGAGAACCTCAACCTATCCTACAAGTTTGGAGAAGTAACAATTGATGAGCTCAATGAAGCGACAAATAGCTCAAAAGGCACAACACCAGGTATTAATAAAATAACGTACACCATGATCCAACACTCACACATTTCGCTGAAAATTCGGTTATGCCGTTTATATACCAAAATTCTTGAAACTGGAATCTACCCACATTATTGGAAGCTAGCGATTTTATCGCCAATAACCAAACCATTTCACACATTGTGTCACACAATAGAAACGAATATTAAAAACAACTTCAAAATGAATAAGCACAGTGTATTACTATCCGAGGATATAGAAAAGGCGTTTGATAGGGTTATATTATCGGTCATTATAAAGGAACTGGCCGGCTGGGGGAATACCCTAACATATAATAAAAACGGTTCACACCTTCATGTCTCATAGAAGAATCTCAGTCCGTGTAGACGTCTTCCTGTCAAAAACCCTCAATTTAGATAATGGCCTAACACAAGGCTCTCCTCTGTCGGTCATACTGTACAATGCTTACTGCAACACTCTAATCAAACTCATCAGAAACTCAAACGGTGTGGACTATATGGGCATATATGCAGATAATATTTTTGCGCCCTCTTCAGGTACACCAGTGCAAATAAACGACAGTTTGAATGAGCTCAACGGTACCCTTAAGAAAAGCGGAAGCTATGCACATCTGTAGGACATATAAATGCAAAACATCGGAATTAAAAATAGGAAATGAAAATATGGAACTCAAATCGAAAAAGGCCATACTAGGGTTAACTTTCTCCAGAAGTTTGCATCTGGTAGCAGACAAGAAACGCAACAATGAAAAAGGCTGTATTTGTTTTCTAAATATATCAGACGCATACAACTGCGTCGACCTTGAAATACTACATCACATGCTTTTGCAATACAACATAAATCCGAAAATTACCAACTGGACAAAAAACCTCGTCTCCTCAAGAATACTTACGTTAGGGCAGCATGCAGTGGAAGTAAAAAATTTACTCCCATAAAGAAGTTGTTTGTCACCAATACTATTTAATATATGTATACATTGCAAAGCCATACTGCTTCAATGATAGTAAAACGCAAGTCTTACAAATCCCAGACAACATAGCGCGAGAGTTTCGCACATCAAGTCTGAAAAAGCCGCAATCCTCAACCTTAAATCCACGTACTCTGCAATGTCATAAAATTCAATTTCAACCTCAACGAAACCAAATTTATGAATTTTTCTGCAGGGAGCAAAATAAACTTTGATTTAACAGTAAGTGTAACCAAATCGACCGGGTCGAAACGGTAAAATGGCTAGGAAGAGTCATTGACGCGAATTCGACAATTACAGGTCTATTCTGCGCTGGTAATAAAGAGTTTGTAACCGGTAAATAAAGTTCCTGTCAATTTTTAAACCCTTTTCGCATTCTGTGTGGTTTTGTAACCGGTAAATTTTGTTACCATCTCATAAGCTGGTAACAAATTATTGCCCCGTAAAATATGCAATGCCACGATTTGCACAATTCTTCATAGCTGAATTGCTGAATATTTTAACTGCATTACCAACGTACCTAGAATCGCGGTGACAAGAACTGGTAACATTTTTTGGTAATACAATTTTCCGGTTACAAAATCTTCGGTAACGTGCAGAATAGACCTGTTAAAGGGCAACTTTTACCCAATTTTAGTGACAACTGCAACACATACAACACCCTGCAAACGCCTGATCATCTTATTTCCACTGTGATAAATACAATGCTATGAGAAAGAAATTTTGAATTTTTTTTACACATACAAGACTCTTAATGAGATTGTCACCACTAAACAACATGAGCTTTGTAAAGAATTAATATTTTTTTTGCGAGAAAAAAAACGGGATGGAGTACTCTAGGCCCAAGGTAAGAAGTTATAGCATTGTAAATGTATATAGACAAAAAAAAAATTTATTAAAAAAAAATGAATATGGAAAAAGTGGCAATATTTGAGAAAGATAACGCGTAGGAAAGAAGAATTATAATAATAAAAAAATTTAAATAACAAATAAGAAAAATCGTTATACAACAAAAACTTAGAATTTAAGATATGAAAATTCAAAAAAAAAAACAAGTCGCTTACTGAAATAAGATCTTTCGCTATAGTATGGCTTTAAATAACTTGCCACATTTTTCATGGCTAAATATGTATGTTCAATGGAAATCTTTATGTATCAAAGTATTTGTATGTTCAATGTACAGCGTGGTGACGAATAACTGTTACACCGTCTTTTTTATGAATAGAAGGGTCCTTTATAGATTTTGCGAAAAAAGTATTCTATTGCTAATTTTCAACAGATTTTACATAAATTTTATTAATTAGTTTTAAAATTTTAATCCATATTTGCATTTGCCAGCACTGTAAACTTTATGTGATAAGTACATGCGGCACGTAAGTCATTTCCAGGTGTATATTTTCTTAGACTTTGTATAAAAAAAAAACAAAAACTGTATAGGATTGGTCGAATGAATGGCCGTCCTANTACGTAAGTCATTTCCAGGTTTATATTTTCTTAGACTTTGTATAAAAAAAAAAACAAAAACTGTATAGGATTGGTCGAATGAATGGCCGTCCTAGTAACCATTTCCGAGTCTATTTGATTTCTGAGTATGAGGCCTATGTTGGACAAAAGGGGGAGTATAAAGGACTCCGAATGGAGGAAATTAGTCTATGGTTACAGTTACAGAAGATATGGAATAAATTAACCGGCGAAGGCTTGGGTGCCACTTGCGCTTTTCTCTCAAAGTGTTTACCGCTGGCAAACCCAAATTAATGCTAAAATTTAAAAACCAATTAATAAAATTAAAGTAAAATCTGTGGAAAATTAATAATAAAATACTTTTTTTGGCAAAAATCTATAAAGTACCCTTTTATTAAAAAAAAATCCTGGGTAACAGTTATTCCTCGCCACCCTGTAATCCCTTCGTCTTGTAAAATGTGTATCTGGCTTTTTTTTCAACGCGCATTAGCACCTCCACCCAAATGCTGCACAGCAGAGAGCACCCGATGCTGGGTAATCGCAACAGCATGACACTGCAAAAATCAAGGGATAACTCTTCATAAACTCTTGGATAACCGAAGATATAAGGACATCCATAATATCCTTGCCATAAAGTTGAACTATCGGTTCATAAAGCGGTAAAAAAATAAATATATTTTATATTTCTATGAATAAGGCCATAACAGTACGAAAAGTCTCTCAGCCAACTTTAGAAGGCTCTCGACAGATACGCCCATTTCACTGGTTGCGCTAAAAATGCAAATTCCACAATTACAACACTTATAAAAGATAAACGCAGCAATTCAAGAAAATAAATAGAAGTTACAACTTTCATAAAACCTAAGTTAACTTTTAAAGTTCTTTCGTTTTGGATCGCTAAGCGCTTGCCTTTACATCTCCATTATACAGAGTTTCGACGGTTCACATATTAATCGTTGATTTGTTGTAGTTTTATAAGAATAAAAATTTAATTAGATTGCTTGTTTTATGGAGCACCATATTGTTGTAGACTGGACATTGCAGTTGAGATATAAATAAAATTGGTACGGTGCACAAAAATATGAATACATACGTAAAATTTCGTTGTTTTTGTCGGTGCATTTTGGTTTGGTTTCTTGTTGCTCCATCGATTGATTTTCTATTGATCTGATACATATACATATATTGTTTGCTAATTTATGGGTCGATTATCGATAGCAACCGAACTTCATTTGCGTTGCCAGTTGCCGAAACGATATAACAGATGGCAACTGGCAACTCTCAACTAGCAACTGCAGTTGCTACAAAGTGTTTATACAGGCAACTACATTTTTGTTATTACTGTGAAAATTGAAAAGTATACTTTAAATGTGAACACAAAAAATAATAAAAGAAAAATCTTGAAAGCATTAACTTTTGCTCAGTGCAGGCGGTAGCTGGCGGAAGTTGGAATTATCCTTTAAATGCCGCCTGATTGAGCCCGAGTTCATGCACTTCTTTCCCTTTTAAACAAATAGTTGTACTGAACTTAGCATTATTGCTGACTTTTTTAAACTCTTTATTTTAATAATTTAATTTTACTAGCACAGCTTGTTACAACCACTTGCCGGTTGTCGATCTGTCAAATTTCTATTATCGATTACTCTACAGAACCTGGCGATAGTTGACAATCGTAATACAACTTTTCTTTCTAGTTGCATTACTATCCGTAATCGACCCATTAATCGTTTCTATTTTTTACTTCGCTAATATATGTATGATTTTAAACATTACTACTTCCAATTTTCCAATTTGTTCGCAATGGATTATGCGCTTTAAATGAGTGCAGAATGATGATTATCACTATTTGATTAAGAATGCAAGTATGGACTATAATTGTGCTTTGAAATATTTAATTACTTTTCAATAGCTGTGCATTGCTTTCGTTTGCTGCTTTTATCATCTTATTAAATGCTATACTCCAGGCTTGAATATATTGTTGTAATCTTAGTTTTTTTTTTGGCTTTTGCAGGTTTCCTCTCAAATTCTTTGCTAACGTTCAATTGAGTATTCCGTCAGGATATGTGGGATATTGATGTGTAGTTATTTCGCACATTTTACGCTTGCACAGGTCGTCTTCCACGCGGTTTTATGCTTTCTGATATTTGCCACATCTCTTCCTCTCCCAATTCATACTCAAAGTTATCAAAGAACCGTATAATGCGTTCGTTCCGCTTAAAATTGTACTCACTGTGAATTAGAAAGGTTTTTATTAATGAATCAAATTGAGCTTGTTGGCTAAATAAATGTAAATTTTCGTTACAAACCATTTTTTGAAACGTTTCATATTCTCTATAAGATTGTATTGCTGCCAACGTTTTGAGAAGTTAACTACGCCTTCTTTTAAATAGTCTGGGTTTCCAACGTGAACAAACGTTAAGTCCTGCAACACCAGTCCACTGAAATTATATTGTTTGAATTATACAGTAAAACTCATACTATATGTAAATGTTTTTAATGGAAATTAAGTTATTATATTTTTTTAAATATTGATTCTAGCCTAAGATGAACAACGTTTGATGATTCTCAAAGAATATTACTTATACACACTAGATTACTTTTTATTCTTTGCTTTATTTAAAACAATTTCAGGTGATGCACTCTTCAGTTTTATTTTCTTTACCCTTAAGAACAGACCAGGCAGCCAAGGATGGACAACGAGAACAAGAACATCCACGAACACAATGGAGGGACCGAGTCTGCACACGGAATGAACAACAGCGCCACTTCGCGAAGGAGAGAGTTTTTTGTCGCGGCCCTAACAGACTAACGTCAGGCCTTCGGAGCAAAGGTTTTTTCATCGCTCCGCAATAGCTCCACTCCGGTTTTTCATTTGGCTCCGAGCTCAGCTCCCGCTCCCAGCAAAGAACTTTTTTTATTTATTTATTTACTGACATATCGAGCCTTAACCGCCAACAAACGTAGACGACATTTTTTGAAATTTTATTTTTAAGCAGAAATGCAGGAAAAAAGTCGCTTACGTTTTTTTTTGCGGTCAGAGCTCGATAAGTTTATTTATTTATATTTAATAAATTTCATTTGAAAGAAGGTCCGACCCAGGATTAAATAATTAAAGGTTTGCTCATTACCGGGGAACGGATTTTATGTAAATTGCCTTTTTTTCTGCTAAAGAGATAGAGTATATTCGATTAAGAATGTCCACGATTTAGCTTTCCCTGATTCCATATATACACATTTGATGTTGCGTTTTTTAAGATATTTGCCTTTTTTGCCTTTTTTAAGATATTTGCCTTTTCTACCTTTAAAAAAAGTGATTATAGCATTTACAATTTTTTTTTTTAAGATTAAAAAATATACACATGCCCATGTGGCTTATAGAAGCGCAGAGACCTCTTGCCAAATTGGTGTTGGAAAAATTCAAAGCCGTTTTCTCAGCTAACGAAGGCCGACCCATGATTCAATAATAGAAAGGTTTTGTAATAAAACAGTCTTCTCGCTCCCACACATAAAATCGGCTCCTTTACTTGTGCAGAATGTTGCTCACTCTACAGTTTTTAGTTATATTAGTACTAAAACCAAGAATTCTTCATACTAAATATTCGTTGGCGTCGCCTTCGTTTTGTGTACTTTTCTAGAACAAGTGTAGAATAGCGACCGTTTAGCTATAAAATAACCAAAATGCCGATTGATAGAACTTTTTACGCTGATTTCAACGATACCAAAGGTAAAAAATAAGAAGATATAAGAGGTTTATTTGTATTTTTTATTATTACTATCATGTAAAATATGTAATATCGAATTAAATATAATAACTTGTACTTTCTAAATAATATAAATTTCTTTACCATTAATTATGCAGTTTTTTCAAAAAAGGTTATTTCATGAAAAAATTACATTTGTTCGTTTTTTAGTGGTTTTGGTTTAAAAATACAAAAAGTTATAAATTATGTACATCATCTGAAGAACAAATTAATTACCTTTATGGTGTCGTCATTAGTTTTTTAATCGGTTATAAAGTTCATAAGATATTAATATTTAAAATATCTAAAAACCGAACTTTAACCTTCTAGAACCTCTTCATTTTTTACTTGCGCCAAATCATTTTGGCATGGTTGAAATGAGCATAAAAAGTTCTATTGATCTGCATTTTTCGTTTTTGCATAGCTGAACGGTCGGTATTCTAGATTTGTTCCCGGAAATGACGAATAACTTAAATCAAAATTGCATATTTTTATGTATTGATTAGTATTTCAATTAAAACACCAAATATATTGCAAATTCGCATAGAATTAATAATACACATTTTACATCTAATTGTATACTTTGCGTACTTTTTGTAGTACCATTCTACTACCGTTTTCGCGAAATGCGATCACATTCTTCCCCTTTCTCCTACTTCCAAAATACAAATCTNAGTTGGGCGAACGTTCCAAAAGCTGCTATTCAATCGCTTGTTTTGTATGGAAAAAGGTTTCACAAGCAAATGGATTTTAACAACTTATAATTTTCGTGAGAAAAAATTAAAAATATTTGACATTTCCGAGACCAAATAATTTGAAAATAAATCAAATCAGCTGCTCTACTGATACTACCTGTTCAATGTACCTTTGGTCCGACCTACATATGTATATCAAAAACCACATATGTATGTAAATAAAAGTTTCAAAGCTTGCACAAAATTATCAAAAATTTATCAAACTTAAAAAAATGTCCATCAAAATTTAAATTTTTTAATAACATTTCTTAAGGTACTGGCCCAATGCAGGCTTGCTTTGCTTGCTTCGCCCTCAGAACTGTCAAAAGTCATTTGGAATATACTAAAACGTATGAGGGGTGGCCGAATAGGAGCTTTGCTTCGCTTGCTTTAAGCGCCTCAAAGTTTCAAATAGGCAAATGTTTTATTTGAAAGAGTTTTGTAAGCTGTTGACAAAAAGGTAT
Organism: Rhagoletis zephyria; assembly: GCF_001687245.7. Classification (NCBI taxonomy): domain Eukaryota; kingdom Metazoa; phylum Arthropoda; class Insecta; order Diptera; family Tephritidae; genus Rhagoletis; species Rhagoletis zephyria. Next base: position 38,456 of record NW_016157936.1, read on the forward strand.
GGCCCCTATTGCGAGTGTCGACTGGCAGTAGAATAGAAATTTGTCGANGAATAGGAGCTTTGCTTCGCTTGCTTTAAGCGCCTCAAAGTTTCAAATAGGCAAATGTTTTATTTGAAAGAGTTTTGTAAGCTGTTGACAAAAAGGTATGGCCCCTATTGCGAGTGTCGACTGGCAGTAGAATAGAAATTTGTCGATCGAGTCGATCATCTTTTATTTTGCTATTGTGTAACTTGATCGATAAAAATTTGTACTATTGTGAATGGTTGACAGAATTGTAAACAGCTGTTTGTTTGTTTACATTTGTTTCTTGAGTGTTTTATTTACATCATTTTTAAAATAATTGCTTTTATTATAAAATTTAAAAAATGGACACAGTTGAAATATGGTTTAGTGATGAGGAAGATGATGCGGAAGCTAATAGATTAGTAGAGTTAGCTAAAGCAAGGAGGGAATTGCGAGATTCGTCGGATCCCTTGGACTTGGAAGGTGTATGTACATGTGTGAGTTTTATGAATAGAAGTTGCGTTCCCGATGCTTCACAGTTTTTAGGCTTTACATGATTTGCAGGAAAAGCTGTTTTCCTCATTAATAAACTTTATGGAAGTTTAAGAAATACGGTACGGTTAAGTTTTTTGTACAATGATGTTGGGTTTTTGTGTCCAAACGCGTGACCCGAGTTTAAAAACTTTAACATAACAACATAACAAGTGTATTGAAAGAATTCAACTTTAATTTAAAATAAAGATTTCAAATTTCCGAGCACTAGTCAATTAATAAATTATGCAGTTTTTTTGTATAAACTTTTGATGTTGGTTCTGCGCAAAAACACTGTGGATGGCGTAGCCGGAGTTATATGCACAAGAAATATTGTATATGTATCTTTTCCAATAGAAGCGGAGCTTCCTACCGTACTCTTTCCGGAAATTCCTTTGCCTATGTCCTCACTCTCCTGCATCAGTACGACCAACCGCGCAAGTTGCCTTTTGTTGCTTATAATTTTTGATCTGTAATTCAGACACATACATGCATATGTATGTATTTTGTATGTATGTATGTATTTTTTACAACTTCCAGTTCAATTGACTTACTTTTTATCCATTATAGTACCACTTTCTTATGTAAATTTTATAAACGCAAACTCCAACGACTAAAAAACAGCAATAGAAGGATGAGCGATTAAAAAGTATTCACAGTCGCTAATTGAGCGACTAAGCGACACTCGCAATAGCATCGATAATCGCTTAATAGTCGTTTATCTACTGCCAGTCGACATTCGCAATAGGGGTGAAATTCTTTGTGGACAGTATTATTGAGATTAACAGTAATATACAAGACATTGGGGATGACTCAATCCAGCCGGCAANCCCGTTCTAAATAAATTCAAACTGCTGCACACTTTTATGTAGAAATTTTACGTAATTAAAAAAGAATATATGTATAATGTATGTAATCCAAAGTTTAATACAAATGATTCTATGTTTCCATATCTATATTTAACATGTCGCTGGCTTAAAGTGAAAAATTGCTAAGTCCAATTTTACAAATTTTACAAGAACTTTGAATACAACATTTTGCATGTTTAAAGCAAAGCAAAACTCCATACGAATCAGAAGGGTTCGATCTTTGTTAAAAGATTTCGTATTATTTTGACCTTTGCGGATATTCGAGGTCTCTTTGGACTTAGAAAATTTGAATTTCATTGAATATAAACGAGAAAAAATAAAACAAGTACCTTAATCCTTAATTGCTCTTGCTCCCTATATAAAAATACGAGGTTTCATAAAATGCAGACTCAGCAGCTTTTCACACAAAGCTAGCGATATTTATGATGTCAAACTACTGGTCAGTCGTCTCTTGAAAAATCGATATTTTTTAGTTTGTTGTTTTTAATAAATGTACATATATTTATATGGGCAAATCTAAAAAATAGGTACTCTTTAAAAAAAAAAAATTAGTTTTTAAATTTGTGAGCACAGCTATGTTTTATATATCATATTATTCGTATTCTCTTAATAAATCGATTAATAGAAGTGTAATTCATTTTTATCAAGTGCTTCAAAAGTTAGACGAGGAATAAACATGAAGTAGAAAACAAAAGAATAAGCTGGGTTGAAATAACGCTGTTCCAGTTGTAAACTTTGAGGAAAGATTTTGAAAGTTGAACTCACTTAATTGGGATGTTCTAAATTCAATGGCATGCCCTGTTTTACCAGATTGGCTCCGGTTTTTAAGATAACGCTACTTGAAAATTTGATTAAATTTTAACTATTTTATAAATAACTCCCTGTTTTAAATTATAATTATTCCTTAAAATTATCGAAATAGGTTAACATTAACATATAGCTCCAATACAACTGATTACTCAGATATGTGTTTTTGCGCAATAACTCTAACTTCATATCTGAATAATAAATTGTATGCGTTCTATATATTAAATTGAACCTATACTAAATTTTAACCTGTTTAATTGAAGGAGTTATAACGCAAAACAACGTCTCTGATCAATCAGTTGTATGGGAGCTATATGTTTTAGTGAACCGATTTCGAAGGTTTTATGAAATAGTTAAGGTAATATTAAAAAATATCTTCAAAACCCAGGGACTTTTATTATAAAATAGTTAAAATTTAAGCAAAGTTTCAAGTACCGCTATCTCGAAAAGTGGAGCCAATAGGCTAAAACTTAGGACGCCATTGAATTCAGAAGGCTACAATTAAGTAAGAGCAACTATCAGAACATTTGTCGAAAAAAAGTTGCTTTGATACCACTCTCGAAATATTCTGACTAAAAGAAGGAGCATCATTAAAAGTAGTAAATCAGGGTTTTTACACACCTCTAGACACACATTTTTTGAAGCATTTTACAGGTATATGTAATTTTATAAGGACTAGTAGTTATAGAAAGATTTAGATCGTTTCGACGTATTTTCCAAATGTGCCTTTAATTAAAGTGTTTTTGGAATAAAAATTACGCTCAAGATCGCAGAATATTTTATCTTTAAAAGTTGGTTTATTCTGAAAGCACAGCTCTTGCTCAGGTATCAAATTATTCGTAATTGTTTGTAGTATACAATACATACTTAAAAAGTTCTTAAACTTAAATGCTTCAAAAACTATACGCGAAAACCGAAAATTGTGAAATGTGGAATAACACATTGCCATTTCGTTATTTTTTAATGCACAAATTTCATACCTACTACATATGTGTATAAGTACTAATTGCACATAAATTTCAAATAAGTATGTGGTGTGCTTCAAAAGTTATGACATAATTAATTTTTCACATCTTAAAAATTACATAAAAAATTCACTTGTTTTCATTATTATTTTTTATTTAAACACCTATAATTCAAAAGTTATGCAGCAAATTGATCCAAATTTTTTTTGAGGCTTCAAGTATACGTCAATGAATTATATCCAAAAGCAACCAGCTTGATATAGTTTCCAACAGTGAAAATAAAGCTAAACAACACCAGGGTTACCTGTCTTTTAGATTTGCCCATATGTGTATGTATAATTATTACCATTCCTTTGAATTGCAAAAATTAATTCGCATTAATTTAAAAATAAATCTGAAAAGATTGTTTTGTATTTCTTTTTTTTTTAATTTTGTAGAATTTTGTGGAAAAATTATTCTTAGTGTGAGGGAACATACCAGGGATTGGCAAAGGGTGCTGTTTTTGTGACTTTAAGCCTACTCACGTTAAAAACGGAGGATGAACGAACACCACCGCAAAGCGTGCTGTCTTGCAAATACAGCCACCACAAGTGAACGATGCTTATAACAGCTCATACTGATATTGACTTCGGCAAATCTGTACCCCGAATGATCGTGCACGAAACCAGCAACCGCCGAAAGCATGAGAGCTTATGTGAAAGACTGGCGAAGGCAAGATGCCGCAGTTAGCTAACTTGATTTGTTGCAGAAGTCAAACCGCCGCCTTTGGTTTGTTGCTGAAGGCGCGTTTGACGTGTTGCCGAAGTGATGATACTGTAGTTCAAAAACATTCAAAGACAATTGCTTGTTTGAAATGAAGCATTGATATGTACATACACACATACGTACGTATGCACATTCCTCACAACTAGCCAGCAGTGAGCAATGCAATTGAATGGTAGACGCGCTATAAATACATACATACATGCATACGAGACGATAAATTACCCTTTACCACATTCGTCGTCATTTCAGCAACAAGTCAGATGATTTTCAGCAACAAGTCAAATGGCTTTCAGCAACAAGTCAGATGATTTTCAGCAACAAGTCAAACGACTTCTGCAACAAATGATGACTCTCATGTTTTCGGAGCCGTTCAACTGCCACGTTTGCTGGTTTCGTGCACGATCATTCAGAGTACAGATTTGCCGAAGTCAATATCAGTATGAGCAGTTATAAGCATCGTTCACTTGTGGTGGCTGTATTTGCAAGACAGCACGCAATGCGCTCGTGTTCAGTCATCCTCTAATTTCGTTTAGGTATCGATACTACTAAGCCAACGCCGCTGCTCAGTCATACAAAGCAGCGGTATTGAATGAGTATGAACAGTTGACGATCAACCAAAGCCAATCCCTGGAACAGACCTTGACTTTTTAACTACACAGCTGATTGCTTTGACAGCGTTCCAAGCTGCCATTTGGCCAAAGGGGTTTTTGAAGTATATCAAAGCAAATTAAAGTAAGCAAGGCCTGCAAAGCAAGCCTGCTTTGGGCCAGCGCCTTCAGAAAGTTTTGCATAGTAAGGTGTAAGTTTTAAGACGCTTAAAATTACCCTTAATTATTTTGAGTTTTCTTTATCCAAGGTGTTGAGCATTTTCTTTCATAAAACGCAGGAACGAAATTTATATTTATCTGGGAGCAAAAGCGTAACACCATTTTGAGACCTACGCCTTTATGACGTAATTACGGTCCGGATATTGTAGCCGTCTAAAGAACTACTTATCCAGGCTCTACCGTATGTGGCGATACCCACATGACGTTGCTGGCAACATACAAGGCAAATAACCGACCGGTTCTAAACTATGCAGCATCAGTTTGATCGCCGGCGACTAGTTGGATGCAGTGGACGAAGCTACAGACTTGTAAGAACGCCGCACTCCGAACAAGAACAGGGTGCTTTCTGATGTCGCCTGAGCACCACCTACACCGTGAGGTTTCAGTGAGGTGAGCTGTTTCTAGTAGGGTGCCATAGAAGTGAACATCCCAACAGACGTTTGCTAGAGGAGGAGCCTCCGCGTCAGGGGGCACCTAGTCGTATACAACAGTGATTCCCAAAGTGGTCCACGTGGACCCCAGGGGTCCACGGAAGACTCGACGGGGGTCCACGGTGACGTAATCAAAATATGGGGGTCCATGAGTTGTAAATGGGGGTCCATGTGTTTTCATACATGGGGAAGCCTTAAAGGCCACCTGCAGACTAAAAAGAACCTGACCCTGGTCAATGCAAGTCTTGATTAAAAAATGATGGTGAACATAACGAGGTTGTTTTACTCTGGGTGCCAGGTCACTCTGGAGTACCTGGTTATGAGACATCTGATCAATTGGCCAGAGTTGGCTCAGACCAGGCATTCCTCGGCCCGCAACCGGTTTTAGCACTCCCACCTTCGACAATCGAAGCCACCATCAGAAACTGAGTGAATACTTCGCTCAGAAATGACTGAGAGGCATCGAGGGGATGCAGGTGGACAAAACTCATGTTGCCTTCAATCTCACAAGGTCTATCTAATTTTTTGCTCTCACTGAGCAGACGACACTGCAGACAACTTGCTGGAATGCTGACTGGTCACTTCACGTGGCACAAACACCTGATTGTGATAGGCGTAAATGACAAGTCCATTTGCCCATCTTGCCTTGAAGAAGATGAGACGGTGGAACACTTTTTGTGCTTCTTGCTTGCTTGGTTATTTGTCATCGATTTTTTTTTTAACTCGTTCTTTTCTCTATTGTCAGTTTCTGAAAAGTTTGGCGTAAAAAGCCAAGCCGTTTTGACGTTTTAAGTTTTGTGTATTAAAAACGTGAAAAAAACATTTTTCGACTCATTTTAAAACTCGGAGCGATAAAAATAAAAAAGGTGCCATTAACAAAAGTAAACTATTTTACATATACTCCACGTGCAAAGTCATGAGTGAGCCGAACATTTGATGAGTTTGTGGTGAATATAACGCTAGCGCCCGCAGTGCTCTTAAAAAAATATAACTCTTCCGAGCGAGAGAGTATTTTGATGTATTTCCGAGCTCTATTTTTTAAAACCTACAATAGTTTTTGAATTCAGCCACAATGCAAATTTACATTGTTAGATCTAATTTTTACATTTAATTTTTTTACGGGTTTTGGGAATATTTAGAAATGTATCAGCAGGGGGTCCACCGAGACCAGTAAATTTATGAAAGGGGTCTACGAGAAAAAAAAAGTTCTGGAACCTCTGGTATACAAGGAGGCGGTCCAGACTTACATAGACCAACCACTGGACCCGAGGACGTACCGACAAGCGATCAACGACGTTCATAGGGAGTCGGTCATCGCCTATCACGACTCCTGGCCTATGAATGCCGTGATCGGAGCCCAATCATTACCTCTATCAGTGACGGAGTGCCAAGAGAGATCCGCTTACCCTGGCTCAATTACGGTCTAGATACTGGATCCACCTCAACAGCTACCTATCCAGACTCGACCCCAATATCCCCAATGAGTGCCGGTCATGTGGAGACTCCCCGTAAGACACCAACCATCTCTTCACATGCCAGCTCAGTCCTACTCAGCTGACACCACTTTCCTTTTGGTCCGACCCTATTGAAACAGCCCGCTTTTTGGGCCTACCGTTAGTTGAGCATGACGACAATGATTGAAGGATGAACCGAAATAGGCGGGCTTAGTAGTGCCGTTACTACAAATAACACAACCACCCTAGGACACCAACCATCTCTCACATGTCAGCTCAAACCCACTCAGCTAAGAAGCCTCTCCCTCTGATCCACCCGTTGAAAAAGCTCGTTTCCTAGGCCTGCCGCTGGTGGAGCTAGTCGAGACAACTATTGATGGACGAACCTACCGGGGGCTTACTAGTGCCGCTACAACAACAAATACAACTTACATATACGGAATGCATGGTGGACTTGTTGCAGCCAACGTTGTTCGATACGCACGAAAACTAGAACTGGAGTCAATCAGTAAACAATATTCTTTTATATCTTGAGTAATAGTTTTATGCCACTCCAATCTGGAAAAGATGAAGAAGAAATGCATAAAGAAAAGTGCAAAAAATTGTTTGGCAGTTACATTTTTTTTTTAACTTATTACTAACCTTCTAATAGGCGCTGAATCGAGCGCTGACAGTAATGCCAAATATGAATTGTAATTATTCATCTTTCGCAAATGCTTCATAATTTTTATGAATTTAATTACATACTTTTCGCGTTCTTTGGCATCACTTAAAGTAAGAATTTTCGAACGAGCCCAAAATGACATATTATTAAAATGTTCTGTAAACTTGTTTAAATTGGGCGACTTCTCTTCACTCTGCTCTTTTGCAAAGAGCAATACTTCGGGTATTTCAATTTTCTGAAATAGATCAGCATCCAACAATGTCATTTGCTCGGCAATTTCTACTGATTTGAGATCGAGCAGACTGGGTTGATTAGTGACTGTGATATGCATATCGGATTTGGGAGGTGGTAAACGTTGTTCTCTGAACAATGTCACCTGAGATTGATTGTATTGTTAGACGCGAATACGCAAAGTGAATATAAGCACCTACCTTCTCAACAAATATGCTACGCAATGTTTTGGCCAAGTATAATTGTCCGGCGCATACCAATTGGTAATTGAATTCTACTATGAGCGATAGTAGTTGATCTGTAAGATCCATGCACCTATAATGTATTTATTTAAAAAAAGTGATTAATTATATCTATTATTTTAAATATTTTGGCGTTTCTTACGTTAGCCCATCCACTACTCTCATTAAAAGAGAAAACGTCTCCCTGGCGACCCTTTGCTTCTGGTCATTTTGGAAACAAAAGAATATCGTATACCGATGCGTTAGCTTTTCGATTACATCGATCGGCTGTATAAAGGTGCGGAACGTAGTGATGAAGGCGTCGATGAAAGCTGTAACAGCGTATACAATAATTTTTTAATACTTGTATATTAATCCTTTATAAAAATTCTCATAACTGTTACAATAGTGCATATGTATGTACAGAACCAATATTTGTCTTTTAGATTAAGGGGTAACACCATACTAGGTCATTAAATATTGTTAAATCTTAAATTGAGCCTTCATAAGCACGGGTACTGAATAAAATAAACGTCAAGAGAAAATTGACACTTGAGATTCAATTGCGTATATTTAAGAACCATGCGGCTCGATCGTTTTCTTTGGTTAAATATAGAGCCCCTTGTCCAAAGAAGCAAAAAAAAAAACTTTTTTTCCTTGATGCTTCTATTACGTACGTGACTTTGGAAATGCCCATATGCGTTTTTCTAGAATCGGGGTTATTTCCGTTTTTTGTCAACATTTTGAATCTTCGAAAATTACACATAAATGCATATTTTGAAAATTTCAGTATAGTGGTGTCACCCCTAAGTAATTTTCCAGCGATTTATTTCTTTTTGTTTAAAATACCTACTCACCATTATCGTTTTGTACGCGACTCGCATGCACGATCAATGCATCCACGTAGCCGCCTTTCACTTCGGGTCCGTCTTCGTCTTTTCTCTTCAGCACCAAATATTTGGTAACATCGATTTCTTCCAGCATTTGCGGCAGCTCCTCTTGCGACAGCGTCTGCAGTTCATCACACTATTGCCCACAGGTAAAAAAATATACATATATTAAAATATTTTTCCATTGTTATTAAAAACACTTCCAAACCTTATGATCACCATAGCTATTATTTTCTAACAATTGATCTTCTCCAGCGCTCTCAGCTCTACTACCGGATGTACCCTCATGTGTATCTGCGCGACGCAGGGGTGAATGCCTTCGACCCATATGGCTGCTACAATTTTCATTAGGCAACTGATGGAAGTGGCGTAGTGACGCTTGCTCTTCCTCGGTAAGATCGCCAAGTTCTTCGCAAACGGTTGACATCATTTCACTGCCTTGGGTGGCGGACAACACGCGTCCTGGCCGACCATTCTCAGCATCTGCACCAGCGCTTAAATGCGTGGGTTTCGGACTAGGCGGTGGAGTTGTTATTATGGTGGGCGGTGTGACGCTCGACTTGCGTTGCTGTTTATAGTTCTTTGGTGGAAGTGCGGGCGGTGTTTCCTGCTCCGTCGGTGGCGATAGATCCTTTGGTAGTGGGACAATGCTGGGGATTAAATTAAATTACAAATTAGGAGCATTTATCACAGAGAAGAGTACATTATTAAACAAATTTACTAACTTCATTGTTTGGCTGTGTGAGATTTTCCCCGTCAAATCGTACATATGCATTGTATGGCGCCCAAGTGGTCGATTAGGTCCCTGACAAAGCTCCATGTACGCCCAAACTGCAGATAACGAAAAGAAANCTCGGTAAGATCGCCAAGTTCTTCGCAAACGGTTGACATCATTTCACTGCCTTGGGTGGCGGACAACACGCGTCCTGGCCGACCATTCTCAGCATCTGCACCAGCGCTTAAATGCGTGGGTTTCGGACTAGGCGGTGGAGTTGTTATTATGGTGGGCGGTGTGACGCTCGACTTGCGTTGCTGTTTATAGTTCTTTGGTGGAAGTGCGGGCGGTGTTTCCTGCTCCGTCGGTGGCGATAGATCCTTTGGTAGTGGGACAATGCTGGGGATTAAAATAAATTACAAATTAGGAGCATTTATCACAGAGAAGAGTACATTATTAAACAAATTTACTAACTTCATTGTTTGGCTGTGTGAGATGTTCCCCGTCAAATCGTACATATGCATTGTATGGCGCCCAAGTGGTCGATTAGGTCCCTGACAAAGCTCCATGTACGCCCAAACTGCAGATAACGAAAAGAAAGCCGTTAATTATTTTGAAATTATGTCATATAGAGGTCCATATTTATACAGTGAGAAATGGAAGCTATAGCACTAGATGAACCATCAACACTCAGTAGGTTAAACAAGAAGTTATCAAGCGTCAAAAGGATAAGAAATGGATTGTGTGGGTATACATATTTTGAAGATGCACAGATGTAGGCATATACTACACATGGATGACATAAAACGAGGTCCTTTATTTAAGAAACGTTACTTTGAAGTTAGAATTTTGAGAATCATATAAACGTTAAAATTGAAAGCTTGAGCTCGAATTTTAAAGTGGAGTTTTTAATTAAGCGATGAGATTTCAAAGCATGTGGTAATTTAATTAACGAGTAAGCGAATCAATCACATGCGATAGGTCATAAATACAAACATCCATAAAGAATGCGCGCAATGAAAACAAATAGCGAACAAATAAACAGCTCAAACAGATAGTAAGGAAGTAAACAAACGTAATTGGAGTAAATTTTTAAACAAATTTGGGCTAATGTTGACACCACATAGTGCCGTTTATTTTAGTAGTATTTTATACATAATATGTATTACAAATGTATGTAAATAAGTATGTTGGTTTTTCGAATATCAAATAAAACGAGCTTTTTATCCTTGAAACAACTTTTCGCCAAGTTTATTTATATGCCACATAAAGTTCTCATTAAGACAAAAAACATCCTTCTTTAACTGAGGAGTTATACTATATATCTATTTATGCATATGATTTTTAAAGAGAAACTAAACTAGAGGTTTTAATTTTGTGTAGACATGTATAGTTAGGGTTATCATAAAAAATATTTGACGGCCGCTGTGGCTGAGTGGTTAGAGGTGCGTAAGCCCACTCCACAGGACCTGGATTTGACCCCTGGTCAGAGCAGCGATGGCCTCTCGGCAGCCAATTTCCGCCAAGAAGCAGCTTCACATTAAATTCATTTGCCGATCGGAAGCGGCATAAAACTGTAGGTCACTCCAATTGTGTAACGACATCAAGAGAAATATCACACAATACTATTATATTATCTGATAAAAGAGTAGCAAAGGTTTTCTGATTTATGATTTTGAATTTTAAAAATATATCTACCATATCACAAATCTGGCAAAATGTCAAGAAAATTTAATTAAGATTCCATCCGCTGTGGCATAGATTTTTGCACTTTAGGCTTAGTGTACATATCGACCCCTACTTGCGATTTTATCGTAAGTGACAAAAGGTAAATTTTACAGGAACACAGTGTAAAAATTTATTTGGATTTAAAAGGACAATAACATTATTGAATGCTAGCTTTCTAATAGGGCTATTAATTTATTGCATTCTAAAGGTAAAATGGCGCTTACGATAAATTTCCTGAACATGCTGAGAGGAAGGTTATCGAAGAATTGGCGCTTGCGATAGGTTTTTTTGTTGTATAATCTGGACATTTATAAACGTAGGAGTGCGGTTACTTTAAGGATTATTTGAAAAAAACTGCATTTTAAGTAAATTAAATATAGACACTCAAACTTTCCTCGTAGATGTAGTGTTAAAGCTCATTCAATGCTCTAATAAACTAAACCGATCACATTGGCGCTACAACTATTTTAAATTTTTTGAGGGTTTTTTTAAAATAACGAGAAAAAAGTAAAATTCAATCCTTTACCAGAATAAGTTCAGTGCCAAAATTTTCTTATTAAGGAGATTTTCAACAGAATTCGGCAGAGCTTAACACAGAATAAAATAAAATTATTCGCTTCTTCGGAATAATCGCTTTAATAGTATTGAATGTATGAACAGTTAGCTTGGAGTGAAAAAATTACGTTTTATACCAAAAAGAGTTACCAACTTAACATGATTTCGTTTAAGACATCANCGCAAAAGGCTTTGACTTTTAGTATTCGCTTCTTCGGAATAATCGCTTTAATAGTATTGAATGTATGAACAGTTAGCTTGGAGTGAAAAAATTTATACCAAAAAGAGTTACCAACTTAACATGATTTCGTTTAAGACATCATTGTTTACAAAACAAAATATCAAATTAAATGAACAAAACTTATTGTATAAATTGAAATTCAAAATGTCAATTCCATTAACACCCCTATATTCTGCAACTCTTTCGTATTCGGATTTTGCTACGAATCGTAGAAGTAGTATGCTGCAATCCGAATCGTACTTTCGAACTTTCGAAATTCGTAACAATGGAATGCCTAAAAACGAACGCGTAAGCTTTTTTGCGTAATTTTGTACGAAAACAGTTCTGTGTCGGAGGCGAAATAAAAGATGTAAATCGATGTGTGTTTGCAAGAAATATTGGTGGTGTTCATTTAAACAGATAAATTTGCCTTTCGCATATACGTATATTTTTATCCTCTGCATTATATAAACGAGCAAAACAAAATCTTTGTTGTCCCTTATCGAGAAACTTGGGTCCGGTTAAGTTATTTGTACAACGATTTTCGGTTGTTGTACCAAACGCATAACCCGAATCCAAAAACTTTAACATACACGTGCAATCAAAGGATTCACATTTTATTTAAGATAAATGTTTCAAATTTCCTACCATTAGCTTATTAATAAACTCGGTTTGCACTATGCACTTTTTTGCAAATTTCGATGTGGGTTCTGCGCAAAAATACTATGGACGGCGTAGCCGGAGTGATATGCACAAGAAATGTTGTATACCTTTGACATGCGGAAGCCCCTCTTCCCCGCAACACAGAGAGGAGAATTCTACTTAGTAAGGGTTATAATTCAGCGCGGCAGAAGCAAGCGCAACAGGTGGTGGACCTAACAAGTGCATGTTTTCAATGGCTTGGAAGAAGCTGTTTGCATTGCATTAACTGGATTGAGAACCAGAGCTTCAGGCATAGGAGGAGTTCTAGCTTGTGGTTCAACAATTCAACCAGAAGCTGACATATGTAGATGCGCCCATGATTACTATGCCCGACAGCTCCGCATACCTTTGTGAATCCATTGCCATAGCGCCCTCTTACTCTGCTGCTATAATTGCAGATGCATCAGAACCCATAATTTTCCTCAAAATATGTAAAATTAACCAATTTTATAATAAACAAACACATGATGAGTGTTTTTTATTTCTTTTCCACTTTGTTTTCTCTCATTCAGCTATCTTCGAAAAACAACTGATAGCTGGCAACGCTGCACATGCTTCCGCAAGGGTTGCAGCTACGCTACGAATTACGAAAATTCGGGTTCTAGAATAAGGGGGTACGTCACACAAATATTTATGACGATTCTTGTCCAAAGCTTTCGTAAATATGTCCGCAACCTGTTCATCGGTGTCACATGCTCTAACTTGAATTGACCATCCTGGAATTTCTCTCTGATGAAATGGTATTGAACGTCAATGTGCTTGGTCCTCTTATGGAAAGCTGGATTCTTATTCAACCGGATTGCGCTCTGATTGTCCATGTAAAACGTTGTAAACAAATTCGATTCACACAGTAAATCAGTAAGCAAACCCTTCAACCACACCAGTTCTTTAATTGCTTGGCATGCTGCCACGTATTCTGATTCGGTCGATGATGTCCAGATCGATTATTGCCTGACTGATGCCCAACTGATAACACCTGAACCAATGTGAAAAACATAACCACTCGTCCAACGCCTCGTTTCACTGTCTCCCGCATAGTCAGCATCGCTATAACCAATCAGATTTAGTTGATCATCACTTTTGTAAAGGATACCCAAATCCGTTGTTCCTTTTATGTATTTGAAAATGCGCTTCACAGCGTTGACATGTGCTGAGCTTGGTCGCTCTACATATCGGCTGTCAACCCCAACCGCTTAGCTTATATCTAGCCGTGTACCTATCGTCAAATAAATCAGACTTCCAACCGCTTCACGATATGGATATGCTGCATTATGCTCATCATTCACAAAGTAAGGGTCAAAACATTGTGGAGCGGCGAGCAAAGCGAAGAGTTAGCATCGAGCAAAGCTTCAATTAGAAATGTGTATGCACGCTTGGCTCTTCACTATGCACTTTCCCATTGAAACATATGCGTTTGAAATCGCCGCATTGCTCGATGCTCATTGCTCGCCGCTCCACTATGTTCTTAACCCAGATTTTGATTTCTGTCTATGGGAGTTGAAACAGCCTTACATTCAGTCATATTGAAACGACTCAACACTTTCTTATCATAGGCTTGTTGATGAATGCGCAGTGATCTATCTTGACGTTGAATCACTTTTGACTCGAAATTTGTTTGTAAATATGAAATAATACAATTGATTTCATTTTCATTGTTGGTTGCCATCAATCCGTCATAAACGTATATTGCGATAATCGTAAATATGCCTTTGACACGAATCTGATTCATTTTGCTTGAAATCAAACTTGCGAATGAATGATGTAAATTTTTCGTTCCAACATCTCGATGCTTGTTTCAGACCGTATAAACTTTTAATCAATTTGCACACGCGTCCACTTCCATCATCATACCCAATCGGTTGTTTCATAAAAATATCTTCTCTCAACTCACCATATAAAAATGCAGTTTTGATGTCGAATTGTTTGAGCTGTATTTTATTCATTGCTATTAACGATAATATTGTACGTATCGATGCGAACTTTGCCACCGGGCTAAACGTTTCTTCATAATCCACACCATACTGTTGTGTGAATCCACGAATTACCAGGCGTGATTTATATCGCTCAATCGAACCATCGGTATTCTCTTTGATTTTAAACACCCAGCGATTATACCTTTTGACCCTCAGGTGGATCAACCAATTCTCATGTGCAGTTTTTAATCAGTGAATGAAACTCGTCGTCCAATGCGCACTTCCACTGTTGTGCATTTGTTGAATTCATCACTTCTGCGCATGTTTTCGGCTCAACAGCAGTTGCTAAGTAACCAGTTTCAATTAACCGACTCGGGCAGTTCACATGTTGTCGCAGAACGTAAATTCGTCAATTCCTTTTTGAACGAAGAGAGGTCTCACATGGCGCCGGTTTTTCATTTCCTCAAAATTCAAACCACCCTGCACCGTTAAAAAAAAAGTCGTGATCTGATGACCTTCACATAAAAGATCTGGTGACCATAAGTAAAAAGTAATATTTTATTTATAAAAATTAACTCAAACTAATTTTTTCGGTGTATTATGGGTTTATTCGAAAGAACATATATTCCGATTAGTTATGGAACCCGATTTCGTCATGTGACTGTCTTCGCAGTAGCGCATCCTGTTAACCCAGTTCTCCAAAACCTTGGTGACGGTTTCTGGCTTTATCGCAAGAAATGCCCGACATACGCTTTAAGGGCCTGAATCGTTAATAGATTGTTCGCATTATATCGGCCCTTCACGGCATNTATATTCCGATTAGTTATGGAACCCGATTTCGTCATGTGACTGTCTTCGCAGTAGCGCATCCTGTTAACCCAGTTCTCCAAAACCTTGGTGACGGTTTCTGGCTTTATCGCAAGAAATGCCCGACATACGCTTTAAGGGCCTGAATCGTTAATAGATTGTTCGCATTATATCGGCCCTTCACGGCATGGCACAAAAAAGTCTAAGGGCGTGAAATCGCGGCTCCGAGGGGAATAGTTTATATTCAATAGACAGCTGATAACACAATTACCGAAGTTTATCGCTCAAAATAAAAATCGAATAGATGGCAACCCTAACAAAAAAGATTTTCAAACTAAAGTTTTATTAAAACTCTTTCTTTTGCCACACATATTTTAATACTTCAGTAAAATTGTGTAAAAGAATCAGGCTTTTCAAACAGGTGGAAACCCTCTGCGAAGCATTTTCAAACTGAAATCTTTTCAAGCTCTTTCGTCTGATAATTTGATACATAATTCAATTACCTGAAGAATTAAATTGAATTAAATTTTGTATCATCTGGCAACTCTCCTAAACAGTTCAGATATAAATGCTTCTCAAACCCATGAACGAATAAATCATCTCTTTTAGTAATTTATTTAACTTAATAATTCATTTAAATTTAAAGTTTTCAACAGCTAGCAACTATCTTCAAACCATCAAACAAAAAAAAAGAAGTGGAGAAAAAAGTGTTTTTCTTGCACATGGAGAAGTAGATCGACCAGCCTACAACAATACCAACAAAATTTTAATGTTTAAACTGAAGATTTCATAGTACTCTTTCGTTTAACACCCATAATTTAATACTGCATATAACATGGTTTTAACTAAATTCGGCTTTTAAAGCAGGTGGCAACCCTTTTCAAAACATTTTTAAATTACTATCTTTTGAAACCCCTTTAGTCTGGACACCTGTGGGGGGACATTTTTCAAGTACCTATGTGATTTCCCTCTTTAAAATTTAATTTGATTTTTGAAACAGGGGAAACATGCCCACAGTTAAGTTGAGAAGCAAAGCTTTTAAAACCATTGTGACTGATACCTATGGCAACTCTTTTCAAAAAGTAAAACCTCATTGCACATGTGCAACCAAAGCTTTTAATTTGACGTCTCATTTTTGATAATCGAGCGTAGGATGGGGATGTGATGGTATTGATTTATAAATAATCTCAACTTGATTTTTTAAAAGGTGTCCATTCATTTCGGAAAAGTAAAAGCCTACTGCACATCTACATCAAGCCCTTTAATTTTATACCTCATTTTTGAAAATCAAAGGAATGGTTCAGATCTGATGACCTGGACAAAAAGTCCTTGCGCGTATTATATACATATATAGATATAGTTAAACTCCACTTTTTAAACAGGTGGCAGCCCTTTTGAAAAGTAGTTTCGTGCTAAGATATTCTTAAATGTTCTTCGTCTAACATTGCGATATATATTTTAATTAATTGATGAATTAAGTTGAATTATATTAATTAAACATGTGGCAACTCGGCTAAATATAGTACAGAAATAAAGATTTTCAACCCCCATTCGATGGATGCCCATATTTTAATAATTCGTTTAACTTATTTAATAATTTGAATTTAATTTTTAAACAGGTGGCAACCCTTTTCCAACGCCTCAAAATATTTTGTGTTGTTCAAACTAAAGTCTTCTTAATATTCTTTCGTTTGACATCATTATTTTGACATTTCATATAACGTGTGGATAAGTTAATTAAATTCGACAATGCAAGAAAGTGGCAACCCTCTTCAAAATATTTTAATATGGCTACCTTCTGCAGCCTCTTTGGTTACGCACCCATATGTTGAAACATATTTCTCCTAATTAATTTTATTAATTCAAATTGAATTTAATTTTTTAAAGAGGTGGCAACCCTCCTTAAGCTAAGTTGAGAAACAATTATTTCTTAAAACCCTTTCCACTGATACCCATGTTGTAATTATTGATTTTTTTAGATAACTTGAAAGTAAGTTTTTAAAAGGTGGCAGCTCTTTTACGTTATTGCATATCTGCAGTTCAAGAGTTTTAATTTGACACCTTATTTTGTAAAATCAAACGAACGGTGCTGTTATGACGGCATTGCTTATTAAATAGTTTATATTCAATTGTTCTACAGGTGGCAACTCTGTTCGAAAAATAAAACCAGTTTGCACATCTATGGGCCAATAACTTTAATTTGACACCCCATTTTTGAAAATCGAGCGAACGGAGCAGATCTTTTATGCGGAACAAAAAATGCCTTCGCGTATTATACACATATATAGATTTGAACTTAATTTTTTAAAAGGTGCCAATTTTTTCGAAAAAGTTAAGCCTTATTTCAGCCAGAGCCCTTTGATAGAAGTCAAAGCTGGAGGGAAACCAAGCTTTATATACCCAGCACACGTATTAAATGTTGTTTTTTCAGTTTTCTGTAGTTTACATGATAATG
Organism: Rhagoletis zephyria; assembly: GCF_001687245.7. Taxonomy (NCBI): domain Eukaryota; kingdom Metazoa; phylum Arthropoda; class Insecta; order Diptera; family Tephritidae; genus Rhagoletis; species Rhagoletis zephyria. The sequence goes on from NW_016157936.1 coordinate 56,209, forward strand.
AGGGGTGCTCAGTTGGATTTAATGAAATAATTTACCCAAGTTTGGTATAAATCTACAATAATCTTTTTTCTCGTTAAGAGATAGTTGGAAGAATTAAGTTGGAGTACATCAGAGCACTTAACGTCGAAGTTTTCGTATTTCTGAAATTCATTGTTATATAGGAAGTGGGCGCAATTGTAGCGCAGCTTTCAAAAATGTTCGACACATTGCCTTTTAATAGCAATAACTGTGATAATTGTACTGAGCTTGGAAGAAATCTATAAATCGGTAAAAGTGATACACATTCAAATGTTGTAGTCATAAGTGGGCGGTGCCACACCCATTTTTTTAAAAATCAAGTTCTACATTCAGACTTTCTGTAAATTACCATTCTATGGAAGGCGTGCGTTGGTATTGTAGCATTGTAAATGTAGTACTTTAGCACTTAGCTCTTCTTGTTAATAAAATAAAAGATCAAAACTGTATGTACAAAGAATAATAACACAGGTTTACAAAAAATGCAAAGTTTCTGTATATTGAACCAAACCTTTATATTCCTATTCATTGAATAAACGTGAAAATGTAATAAAAGTTGACCTTGAGATGACCTTGGCATGGTGTCCAGATGACAACAAAATGACAATAAATGTTTCCCTATTTGGCCCTCAAATGATCTCGAACCTGACATTATGGAGGTAAATGGACCTCGTATACGGGTTCAGCGAGTCGAAAAACCCATGTATATGAATTTCAGGTATATTTAATGAATTTTTCCTCACTTGACCTTCAAATGACCTCGAACCTCTCGTGATGGAGGCTAACAGCGCGTCGAATAACATAGGAATATAGAGGTTTGGTTCGATATGCAGCAAACTATTTTTTTGTAAACTGTGTAATTATTTATTAGACTTCAAAAGAAACGTATGTACATACATATATTTATTCACCAATAGATTATCTATGTTCGTATGGAATAGTAGCTTAAGTCGAGAAGCGGGCTTTAGTATAATGCGGCATTCCCTTTATCCTTTGAACGACAAGGAATTTTTTTATGAGAATATTGTTTTGCTAGCATCGGAACTATTTCTTGCACTTTTATTTGCCAAAAGTTCTTCAACGGCTCGGCGCCAGAGAGTCATTCGCAATCGTATGCTGCGATTATCGTTAATTTCTTCAAGTATCGATGATCGGATTTAAACCAAATTAGTAACGGACCTCCTGTGAGGTAATTAATATCTTTCAATACAAAAAAAAGAATTACAGAAATCGGTTAACGTATTCCAAAGTTATGCGGTAACATACATAAAAAAATATATATATATATATTAGGGCGGGTCAATTTTTTTTTCGACATCGTTCCTAGCAGATTCGGATTCTACATAAAATTCTAAGAAAAAAACCCCTTCAGACCATAGCTCTAAAATCAATTTCGAGCCTGCGCAATTTTAAAAGAAATTATTTTTAATTAATACTAAGTCCATAATCAGATTAATATTTACTAAAGTGTTAGGAATGTTTTTTTTTTTTTAATAAAGAATTGTGCTCGGGAGTTTTGTGATATGAAAAATTCATTTCTGATATCTATTTTTTATTTAAAGAACCGCAAGATGGCGCTTCAAAGCAAATCTACTTTATATTTGTGGAAGTATGTATGTATGTATGTACCAGGTTGCAGCCTGAACGGATGTATAGAATCGAATAAAATTTTGCCAAAGTATTGCCATGACTCCTGGACCTATAATAGGGTAAAAAAATTGAAACTCGCCAAGGGGGGGAGGGGATGAGGGATACCTCCCATAGTGAAAATTTTTAATCAGCTCTAACTTCGGAATTATAGTCACATGAACTCGAAATTTGAAATGCACATATACCTATGTTAGGTGCTTATGGAAAGATATATGTATATAAATGAGTTTGTAAAAAGGGGCGTGGCACATCTTATAGATGTGGAATCTTTTATCAGCTATAACAGCAGGCAGTATTAGTGATCTCATTGTATTGGATTTTGAAGAGTTGTTATTATTGATCAAAGTTAAATTCAAATAAATTATAGATGATATGAAGTTCACCGGGTCATCTTCTAGTCTTTAATATATACTCAGTTAATATACGGATTAATATTTACTAAAGTTTTTCCTTTTTGGTTGTTGTTGTTTCCGACAGGGTGGGTGTATGATGTATTATGGAACGAATTTCCGTCATCCCTTGTCAAATTTGGTTTGGAGACAAACCGGTTTCGGCGTTGTGCCATCTTCAGTGTCATTTTTCGTTCTGAACGGCAGAATAGTTATTTTTTTCTTATTGTAATAAAAAAATAACGTTCGTAACACTTTAGTAAATGATGTATTATGGAACGAATTTCCGTCATCCCGGCAGAACGAAAAATGACACTGAAGATGGCACAACGCCGAAACCGGTTTGTCTCCAAACCAAATTTGACAAGGGATGACGGAAATTCGTTCCATAATACATCATTTACGAAAGTGTTACGAACGTTATTTTTTTATTACAATAAGAAAAAAATAACTATAATTTAAAGGAATGGCACACAATGGCTAGAGTCGTCGCATGTGTGTATTCTTTCATATATATATATATGGGCCGTTCTTACGGTTAATATATTTTTCATCCACTCACTTATTCCTTACCGAAAATTTTAAGTAAAAATTTAACAAGTTTTAACCGCTGATACAGTACAGGTAGCAGTTTAAAATGGGTAACTGGGTAAACTTTATAAAGAAAACATATTCTCTGGCTAAATTAATAAGCCTGCCCGGATAACATAAAATCCCAAGCTTGATAAACATTTGGTGTTATAAAAGTTTTATAAAGCTCTACTTGTAATTAGGAAAAATGCCGAAAAAAATTATAAAATTGATTGATTGACTGTTAAAAATAGAGAGTGAGTTATGGCTATGACAATAGAAACTAGAAAAAAGATACCTCGTGTTGAAAGCAAAAAGGATCTAAAACCAAAAAAAAATATAAATTCATTGTTAATCATAAAAAAAAGTATGATTCGAAAAATAATTTGAAATATTGTAAATTTTTTTTTGGTTTTTTAAAGTTAAGGGTAAATAAACCCTTAAACTTACAGTAACGAACAAAAGTATTGACACAGTAAATTTTACGCAATATAGGCAAAGTATTTTTTAGAAAAATTCCAAGTATGCAGTTTAATAATCCATTCAATTTTAGTTTATCAAAGTGCAGGTTTGAAGTTGCTTGAAAATCTGAATATAAAATTGCAAATTAGTATGCAGATTTATTGAATTTTCCTGAGTTTTTCACAAAGTTTACACATTTGATTTTTATGTGTTTTAGTGTAGTATGAACTATGTTTTTATAAAAAATTATCGGAAATAAATTAAAAATTTTGCATATATGTAATGCGAAAATTTACTGTGCCAAAATACATACAGTAACTTCTCCCGTTACAATAGTAAAAAGTAATATGTAATTTGCTTTGTAGTGCAATCTTGCGGTTCTTTAAATAAAAAATAGATATCAGAAATTAATCTTTCGTATCAATAAGCTCCCAAGCACAGGTTTGTATTAAAAAAATATATCCGTAACACTTTATTAAATATTAATCTGCATATTTTATCAATTCGTCGGAATATGTTTTTATGTATGTTACCGCGTAACTTTGGACTACGTTATCCGTTTTCTATAATTCCTTTTGAAAGGAAAGGTGGTTCCTCAGAGGTAGTCTCCTACTAATTGAGTGTAGATCCGATAATTGGGCCGTGAAGAAAATAACGGTACTTTTAAATTTGTATATAAGAATTGAAGTCGGTTTTGTTTTTTTGTTTAAATTTTACTCCAGTGTCCACAGCTTCTATAAAAGAGTCGTAGGCCATATTTTTTTGTTAGTTCAATTGTGGAACATTTGTATGAACTGCTTCGGCTAATACTTCGGCTTTTGTTCTCTTTTTATATCGAGGCTGAGTGCATTGTTCGATGGGGTGATATCATTGCCAAACATGATAGTACTTTGTTTGCCATCAATAAACACTATCTTGACGGATTACAGTATTCCACATTGATGCGAGCCTCAAAAATTTTGAACAATATTTGCGAGTATGGCTTTTAGTTTTTACCGCTCAGGTAGGTGGCAGGCCTATAGAGAATATTTCTTAATCAATAATTTTTCAAATACTTTTCGCTCGACACCTATATTATAATACATACTTTATCTTATTAACTTAATTGAATTAAATTTTCGAAATTGGTGGCAACTCGACTCAAAAATATTTTCAGTAGTAAGCCTTCTTAAACCCTTTTAATTTGATACCCATATTGCAATATTTAATTTATCTTATCAATTTTATTTAACTAAATTTTGAAACAGGTGGCAACCCCCCTCAAAAATATTTTTGACTGTAAGCCTTCATAACCTCTTTCTTTTGACACCCATATTGCAATATCTAATTTATGTAATTAATTTACTTATATTGGGATTTTTAAACAGGTGGCAACTCTTTATTTTTTCTGGTTTTAACAATCCGGATATTATAAAAAACAAACCAAAAAAATAAAAATATTCAAATCGGTCAAGCTGTTTTCAAGTCTTAGCGAGGCTAACGGGCAGCAATCCAATTTTATATATAAGATATCTTCTTTTAAAAATGCGCAGGCTCGAAATTGACTTTAGAGCTATGGTCTGGAGGAATTTTTTTCTTAGAATTTTATGAAGAATCCGAATATGCTAGGAACAATGTCGAAAAAAATCGATCCATACAAATTGACCCGCCCTAATATATATATATATTCCGACGAACTGATAGCCTCCTCCTTTTTTGGAAGTCGGTTAAAAAGCGAAAAGATGAATCACTAATTTTCCTGGTAATTATCGTCAGACGAACTTCGTCGTCGCTTTGGTTGTCTGCAATCTCATATACCGCAGTGTGTTTCAATTTGACTGCGAACTTTCTTCCGACGAAGTTCGCCTAGCGATTTCATTGTATTTATACTTTATCTGCCGAAAATTCAGAAAAAATGCGACTGGCTAATAAATTTATAGTATATATAGTCTAATGGCCTTATTCATAAAAAAAAAGTGGTTTAAAGAGCCCTATAAAGTGCTATTTTCATACAAATTTTCGATTTATAAAGCAGTTACAAGTGTTCAATATATTTTATGAATTTGGGTGTAAGTCTATATCACTAAGCTCTTAAAACAACCTTTTCTATTGCTATTTTAGGAATTACTTAAAGAAAAGTTTAAGGCTCAGTTACTCTAAACATGACCTAACTTACGTGAGAACTAGTCAATAATTACTCAACACGTCAACTAAGCCAGAAGCGAAAATATTTTGTTTTCAGCTGGGTGACAACCATAAGCCACATCAAAAATTCCTGAACCAAAATATATTGCGTTGACCAATATGGGCAAATCCTAGCGTTGCGGACGTTACGTTCGGACGTACATTAAAATTTGTTGTGGTATAAGGGAAGCTTTATAGCAGTACTTATGAGAACAAAATAATGGAAATTTTAATTTGTATTTGTATTTGCATGGAGAGCACAATCTTAATACTTTGGCGAGAAAATAATGAAGTTTACAAATTGTGATATAAAAGCGAACTAAAGGTTGGATTAACTTTAAAACAATTGTATATGTGCGTTCGGGACGTTACGTTGCGGACGATACTCTTCTTTTTCGTTGAAAAAATTGATTTATTTAAAACTATAGCGATTAAAACCTATGCTATTTAGAGCTTTGTTTCAAGAAGTAAGAGAGGCAAATCAGATTTCTCAAATAAATGTGAAAAGAAATATGAAATAAGAATATGGTGTACTCAAAATGTATTTAACAAAGTGTGATTGAATGTGACATTGCTCTCAGAAGAACCATCCTGTAGTCCATGATAAAAACATTACAAGGTAAAATCATTGAGAGGCAGTTTGACGTTTGCCAACATTATAATTTTAAAATTCGAATTCAAGCTCACACACACATTCTCATTTTTAATCTCAAACAACAATTGTGAACAATTTCATTTTTTTATTTTCAATTTTGTATGATTTTAAAATGCTTGTAAACTTCATAAAAAAATAGTCATGGCCGACGAATTGAGAGAATGGTTTTACCTTCTAATGTTTTTATCATGCTGTAGTCAAATTGAAAACAAAATTTTGAATTTTGAATCGTTTGTTTATATTTTTTGGCTAATACCTTAAAAGAGAGATGCCCTGACTTGCCAGTCACACCTTGTTTAATACTCCTAGTTTGTACCAAGGCATATTTAACAAGGTAGAAGTGACAGCTAGCTCGAACTCTCTTGTTATAATGTCAAAAAACTGTGAACAAACAAATTTACCCTATGAGTTGCGAGTGCTATGTTGGCTACAAATTAGCATCATTTGAAACTCATCATGGTGAAATTATACCAGGTGTAGTAATAAGACTGAGATTAAAGATTTGACGATATCTTATTTGAAAATTTGAATTTATCAATTTTTATAAGATAGCCGAATGTCAGCAAAATAAAGCGAGGAAGCTTTTTTATTACTTCACCTGTTTATAATTTCACCATGGAAATACATACATATGTACTTATACTAATTTTAATATTTACTTCAATATTACCTTCAAAGAATTTTAGCTGCATTTGCATCTTATATGCACATATGCTACGTACATAATACATATGGGCAGAAAAGAATACCTCATAAAGGAAATCACGTAATTAAATGTAAGAAATGTTTTATGAAACTGTTTTAAACATTTTTTTGTTTCAATTCGCCCACTGTTTTTGCGCGTTTAGTTTCTTATTTAAATATTTACTTCGTTGGGTCAACGCGTTGAAATGATTTTCACATACACGGGAAGAATCTTCCAATTGAACACCGCAGCTGTTCTCCCAACGAAGTCTTCTAACTTCGCAACTAGGCGCCCTAATGTATCGCACCACTTTAACGCCTTGGATCTTGCCACATAGCGCAACGCAGGTTGTTGTTGTTGTTGTAGCGGATACAACAACCTCGCCCAGATCGGCTGATATCTCAGTCGTTGTCGTCGAGATTCACTAACGGCAGCCCCAAGAAGCGTGCAGCCTCTATGGGGTCGGTCCACAGGGACGACGCCGTTAGGGTTGTGGGGTTTTCTCGGCATGCGAAGAGATGTTTAGAGTCGTGAGGGGTCTCTCCGCATGCCGGACATTCGTTCGGTACATCCGCATTTGGCCTACTCAGGTAGGAGCTGAACCTGCTGCAGTAGCCAGAGCGAAGTTGAGCTATTGTTGTTCTGGTCTCCCGAGACAGATGGAGCTCCGTCGCGTCAATGTCCGGTGTTTGTATGCCTAAAACGGCATTCACAGGTCTTGAGTCTACATAACTCGAGACTGCGTCCCTGTGCATGCCGTTCAGGGCCTGTCTGTAAGCTGACGGGTCCAGAGGCTGCTTAATGAAGGTCTGGACTTCGTCCGTCAGTTTATATAGATACCTCCTGACGTGCCTGGGCGAGGGCTCCTCTGCAAGCAGCTGTCTATTTGGGTGGCCACATCTGTGGCTCCCAACCAGAAACTGCTTGCAGAGCATCGTATTGTGCTCCCTAATTGGGAGCTTTTTCGCCTCATCATGGAGGTGGTGTTCTGGTGACATCAGGAGGCATCCGGTCGCTGTCCTAAGTGCTGTGTTTTGTACCGTCTGTAGCTTCATCCACTGCGTCCTACTAGTCCCCGGCGACCACACTGGTGCTGCGTAGTTTAAAACCGGCCGGCCTATTGCCTTGTATGTTGCCAGCAACGTTTCTTTGTCTTTGCCCCAAGTACTGGCGGCTAGCGACTTTAGGACCTTGTTGCGGCTCTGTACTTTATTGACAATAGCGGTTGCGCGCGCAGAGAAGGAGAGCAGGCTGTCGAATGTTACTGCGAGTATGTTAGGATTATTCACCGATGTGTCATCGACGCGAATTCCTAGCGGTAGCCTGAACTCCTTCGTCCAGGTTGTGAACAGGGTCGCAGAGGATTTCGTAGGGGAGAGGGCTAGACACTCTGCAGTGAAGAAGCGAGAAAGTTCAGAGAGATACCCGTTTACTAGTTTACTTTCGAACACAGGTAATCAATTCCATTCCCAGTCGCCATGATCGAGCAATCGTCGGCGTAAGAGACAATCGAGACTCCCTCTGGTGGTTGAGGGAGCTTTGAAATGTAAAAGTTAAACAGTAGCGGGGAAAGGACACCACCCTGTGAAACCCCCTGTTTTATTTTTCTAAGTTTGCTCGATTTGTCTCTGAACATTACCGACGAGTGTCGACCACTCAGATAATTTGCCGACCACCGTTTGAGCCTCTGTGGGAGAGAGGAAGCCTCTATATCTTCTAGTAGCGTGGAATGGCTGACAGTGTCGAAGTCTTTGACAGGTCCAACACTACTAGAATCGTTCTCTCACAGGGACGTTTGATGTTAAGGCCACGAGTTATCTGAGTGTTTATGGCGTTAAGTGCAGTTGTTGTACTGTGCACTTTACGGAAACCATGCTGATGCTTCGCTGGGGTCAAGTGGTTTGTGAAATACGGGAGCAGCAAGGCCTCGAGTGTATTCGGTACCGGGGAAAGGAGTGTTATCGGCCGATAAGAATCTCCTATGTTGGCAGGTTTCCCCGGTTTGAGCAGTGGGACCACTCTCCCCACCCTCCAGATGTCTGGGATGATGAGAGTGGCCATAGACAAATTGAGGACCTCCGTTAGGTACGCTACCCGCGCAGGACCCAAATTTTTCAGCATCAGCATGGATATTCCGTCGGGATCCATGGCTTTGGAGGCTTTCGCCTTCCCGGTGGCCACCTGAACTTCACCGCAAGTGAAAGCACTCCGAAAGCCTACTGGTCACTCGACGCTTAGCTTTGTCCACCGGAGGATGCAGTATGAACTGCCGGCTAAAATAGCTCGCGCATCGCTCCGGGTCCGACGAAGCATGGTCGCCGAAGGAAATTTCGACTCTGTCGTCGTGCTTCGTCGGATTAGACAATGACCTCACGGTTGACCAAAGCTTGCTCACACCAGAGGTGAAATTACAAGTCTTCAGATGCTCCTCCCACTTCTTCCGCTTATGTACGTTTACAAGTTGCCGAATCTCCGCGTTGAGATCCCTGATACGGGGATCTCCGGGATCGGCCTACCGAAGGCTATCACGATCATCGGCTAGAACAGCCGCTTCAGCAGGGAAATTTGGACGTGGGTGGGCAGCGGTGATAGCCCTGCGGAACTTACGTTCACCAAGGTGTACGTCGGTTGGTGTGGGGAGAGCAGAGAAGATGTTTTCAGTAAATTCCGCGAAGCCTTTCCAATCAGCTTTAGAAAAGTTGATATATGTTCGGTGCTCCGCGGAAGCAAAGTCGGTTGGTTTATCGATCGAGATGACTATGGGCAGATGGTCTGATGCCAAAGTCAGCATAGGTCGCCATGATATGCTGTTTATCAGACTAGCGCTGACTATTGTTATGTCTGGCGAGCTGCAGCAGCTGCCCATAATCCTGGTGGGTGCGTCGTCGTTCATTGTGCAGAATGTCGAATCGTCTATCTGCTCAGCCTAGTCAGTTCCCCTACGATTGTTTGACAGGCTTGAGGGCCAAAGATCGTGGTGCGCATTAAAGGCGCCTACTACCATACGGTTTTCACCTCTGAGGAGCGCACCAAGTCAGGGTGATATCCTGCCGGGCAGCAGGTGACAGGGGGTATATAAACGTTAAATATTTCGAACTCAACATCGCCTGACCGGATAGCAATTCGCTGACATTCTAGGGTGGTATCCCTGCAGTCGATGTCTGCTTCGATAAGACGATACTGCACGGTGTGGTGCGTGATGAACGCTAAGCCACCACCATTATCTCGCTCGCGATCTCGACGGTGCACGTTNGTCTGCTTCGATAAGACGATACTGCACGGTGTGGTGCGTGATGAACGCTAAGCCACCACCATTACCCCGCTCGCGATCTCGACGGTGCACGTTGTACCCGGCACAATTCAACAGTGTTGAATTGCTGTGCAACTTCGTCTCTTGGACCGCAGCTATCAATATGCCATGCCATCCCATGAAGACGGTTATCTCCTCGATCTTGCTCTGAAGCCCGTTAGTTAAATTGAAGAAGCTTCATGTGATTCGGGAGACGTGTGGTGATGCGGGCTGTGAGGGATGTGTGTGGTCGTGCCGCAGTTGGCTGTGTGCGCTGCTGAGGTGGTTGCCGCCAGGTGGGGGCGGGAGGCGTCGCAGTTGAGGTCTGCGACCGAGCAGCGCAACACGGGCCCTCGAAGTACCTCGTCCAATCTCGCGTGGTGCGCAGACCTGAGCATGACCTAAAGTGGCACCAGCCAAGGCAGGTATTGCACTTGACTGATGTCACATTACGGAATATCCTGGTCTGACATACCGTGCAGATTGTAAGAGGAACCAGGAGTTGTTAGCGGCGGCGGCGTGTGGGTGGTGGTGCGGTTGTGTGTGTTCTGTGGTCTGTAGCCGTTGTGGTGTGGTCTATTGTGTTATATTGTTGTGCTGTGGTGTTTGTGTGGGGCTGCTCAGGTGGACTGAGGTTAGCCGTGGAAGCTACTCTGTTAGAGCAGCAGGGGGCCACAAAAGACGTGGTCCACTGCCGATGTGTCCGTAGTCCTGAGCAGACTCTGAGGTGACTCCACCCCTCGCAAGCATTGCACTTGACAGAGGTGGAGTTGTGGTGTAGTCGTCTCTGGCATACACAGCAGGTGTAGGTTTCTGGCCCTGGGTTTGACTCGATGCCAGCCCTGAGCAGGAGAAAACGTAGCGAATGTAGCCCTATGGACGAACAACTTCTGAGATACGTCGCCGACCTAAACGGGGTTAGATCGCCGAAACAACAGCCCTTGGTCGGGTAAAACCCAAGTCATTCCGGTACGTAGAACCGGCTGTCGTGGGAATGTTCCTGCTCCTTTTCATTTTTGTATATGTATGTATCTATAAATACATGTGGTCGAAAAAGAAAAAAATTCACACAATTGAAAACTGTATCAAAGCACGCAATTGAATTTTTAAAGAAAATTAGAAAATGCCAACTTGAAAAGGGTTTAAAGTTATTCATCATTTGACATTATAGTCGGTGATCAAAAGAGAAAAATGTCAAAATCACTTCTACCTTGTTAAGTATGCCTTGGGTTGTACTATGCCTTTTTTGACACAAAAATTAGAGAATTCGCATTGCATGCATTTTGCGATTTTGGTTGACTATTTCTCGGATGGCCCAGAAAGTAAATGTGAAATCAAACTGCTTTGAACTTGAAATCAATCACGGAATAAATCAACGCAAAGACAGCAAGCATTAGATAAAAAAATATCTGCAACTTGAATTTTAAACGTATGTACATATATGTAAAGCAATAACAGAAATGATGCAGTTGCACTATATTATACTTTTATGCATTCTAAGAGTGGAGAAGGCAGGCTAACTTGACTTACCCGAGAAGGCCACACTTTGAAACACTAAATCGTTAGAACAATTCATTAGGGTTAGAGTTTTCCGCAAGACAATATTACATTTATTATTATCATTACAGTTATTATTTTTATAATAGTGTTTATTGGTTTCTGCTGTTTGTGGTGTGGTTGAAGTAGCTATTGCTGTTACTGTTTTGTCGGTTTCGGTTTCCTTGTTATTGCTAAGCAAGTCAGTGAAATTATTATTGTGGAGTTTGTTGTATGTTTTGCGATACCCGTTACTACATACAGGAAGTATAGCGCAAAATATGGAAGTAACTGGAGTAGTTTGACGAATAGTCGTTTCGTTTGCGTGGTCAATAACAGTCGCTGCTGTTGTTGTGATTTTTGAGTTGCGTCTAAGTGTTTTGTGTTTGATATTATATGCAAGAGACTTATGACAAATACTATTAGCGTAAAGTTAAAAAAAAATTAAATTCAATAGAAAAGTAAGCGAAATAGATAATATTAAAATAAGAATTTGTTTATATCATTAAATCAGGTTTTCAACAGAGTAATTGTAGTGAATAATGTGTATGTGTATTGTTGCCACGGTTCATTAACATACGTATTATGTATAAAGCAGTAAAAAAATATATATTTTATGCGAAGGTGAAAGTGAATGGACCACCATCGCCGCCACCACCAACCACAATCAGGAAATCAGTGGATCCAATTTTATAGGCGGATTTGTTTATGTGGTTTTGTTCGTTTGTGTGGGCGTGTGTGCGCCAAGAATAGAATTATTTATGCAAGTGCGCACGAATGTGTAGGTGTAAATGTGTATTTTTACAAAAGGTACACAAAAACAAATTGCACAAAACAATATAAAACCAAACCCAATATGTGACGTACATTTAGTGAGTGTGTGGAAAATAGGAAAGAAAACAGAAGAGAAAGAAACAAAAATATAAATTAATTGTGTATACCGTGTGATTGAACTTACTGTGCTTTTTCTTGATGGGTAGCGGCGGTGGTTGTTCCGCACCGCTTCCGCTGCCGCTGCCGCTGCCACTGACGTCGACTCCAATGCTACCCATAGTTGTGCAACTGCTGACAAAACCGCCGCCGAGACGTCGTGATTCGATGAGACTTTGATGTTTAGTTTGCTGCCACTGCGACACATGATGCTGATATTGATGATGATGGTTATGATGCTGTTGCAATGAGTGTTGATTATGCTGGCTATAGCTATTGAAGTTATAGTGATGATGTGGTCGAAGTTCGGCTAGTTCGCTGAAAAAAAACGGACAATTTATTATCAATACTAGTAATGAGCATTCGCTGCCAAGACTATCACCTCTGCTAAATTACATATCGTTAGCTTAGAGTGAAAAGTTGCTAAGTCCACCTTTATGAAAACTTATATTTTGATACAGGGGGCTAGAGAAACTTAAAATGCGTTGTTTCGAAAAGGATGAAGGCATTTGTTTTATTTATTCTCTTTTATATTCAATGAAAGGAAAATTTACTAACACCCCTATGCTGTAATCCGTCGTAGATTCGATTTTGCTACGAATCGTAAAATTGGTATGCTGAAATCCGCGTTGTCGTTTCGAAATTCGTAGGCCATCTTCGAAATTCGTAATGTGGGTTGCCTGAATCCGACGTAGCTGTAATTTTTATGTATTTGTCGGAAATTTTGTACGAATAGCAACTCGTGTCGGAGCGAAACAAATTGTGTTAAAATATCAATAAAATAAAGAGTGTAAACGCAAAAGTATGTATGTAAGTTGAAGTGTGAATAGAAAAAAATTGATTATTAAATGTTAACAAAATTATCATATCGAAGATCACAACAAATCACTCGCAATACGAAAAACTGGTGGAATGCATGAGTGTAAGGCCGGACATTGGTCGAGGCTTTGTAAAAGGAGCTAAGAGGATGTGCTGGAATTTTGAGAAAGCGTTCCATGAATTAAAGCAGGTCAATATCTAGTGAAATGGAGGCCCTTAAAAGGAGGGAGCTTACATTTTAAAATTTAAGCTAACGGAACAATCTCCTATCAGTCTCCTTTGTATATTAATGCAACTGTTAGGTGTTCTTCCTCCTGGGAAAAAAGTGCACCGGCCACTGAAACCTTTGTATTCTACTTAATTAAGGAAAAGTATTTTCAAATAATGATTCAACTATTTTTTTTTTTAATTCCACTATTCACTTGCGATTATATTTATTTTGATTTGTTTCTGTCAAAGCAGCTGATTAAGAACTTCGAATTTCACGTTTTTAGCTGGCAGCGCCGCTGATAGTCACGATCGGATTACAGCATATCAATTTTCGAATTTTCGGAACGGAGCTACGAATTCGTAGCTACGAACATTCGGATTACAGCATAGGGGTGTAAGTCTAAACGAAGCACCGAAAATCCGATAAGGTCAAAATAGTACGAAATCTTTTGATATAGATCGAATTCATCTGATTCGTGTGGAGTTTTGCTTTTCTTTGAACAGACAAAACGGTTCTGTTCGCTATGCAAAAGCCAGTAAGAATTAGCCAGTAACAAAATTCAGAGAATAAGGTATCTTAAAGCTTAAACAGATTAATTCGAAGTTATTCCGGATCAACTGCAGTTAATTCCCGAGTTGATCCGGATTAACGAAGCCGTCTGTTTATGCTTTTACTCTACCAAAGAGCGAAACTTACTAAGTTTTGCGCGAACAGGATTAGCAAACATTTGCAAGCTTTATGCCAGCTGGCGTCCACGGTTGCATTTCGAACAAAATAAATTTTTTTAATTATTTCAGGTGGAAAACAAAACAATATCTATACGTTTATTTCTTCTTATTCTGACTTTCTTCAACATACGCTTCAATCTCGTCACTGTCGGATTTCCTATATCGACAGCGGTGTCGACTGCGTTCCGATTACGAATACAACTTTTTAAGCAGAATACCTTTCAAGTGTTTGAAATTAAGTTTAATTGAATAATTGAATTTGCAACTTCCCCTACAAATGAAATGTCAAAATTTAGCTCTCTCCTTGCAAGTTTTTTGCATAGCGAACACTCAATGTTGTATTCAAAGTTTTGTGAAATACTTGAAGAAAATTTCTATAAAAAGTTTTTTTTTTATATATGTATATACTTTATGTTATCAAGAAACGTAAAATGAAAACTTGAGCAACTTAAATTTGATTTACACCATCGAAATCAAAGCAATGGATATCGATAAATTAGTATGTGATCTTCTTGAGAAGATTCCATCTATTAGGATAAAGTAGTATCGAGTGCAACACTTTAAGGTGCGCTGAGGCACAATCTCGTACGATATATGTACATTGCTTAATATTTACCATTACACTACATACTTCACTTACCTATTGTTATCGTCCATTTCATCAAAATTGTCATACTGAGAGAATATACGTGCCTCCTTACTGCGACTGGTTTTGGGCGGCAGTGCGGGCGGCACTAGATCACTGTGTGAACCCATGCCTCCATCCGAAGAAGAAGTGGTATCCAAACTATTAGCCTTTACCAACGATGAAAACGACGACTGCACGTGACTACTACTGCTGTTGTGAACCGAACGTTCCGTTAAAATTCCACCGCTTTCATAGTGATCAGGACTAACGCTGCTTGTATTGCTAATCGAGCGCGCATCGTGCGCCAGTGTAGACATATTATTCATGATGCTATTTGATGTTGTCATCATTGTGGACGACATTGCATTCGGCATAGACGAACATGTGGTTTGCTGGTGGTGGAACTCTTGTGATTGGGTGTGGAATTCCCCACTGCTAGACGATTCAATGGCCTCGAAAGCTATTTCCGAGTTAGAACTAGATTTGGTTGATGATTGAAAGCCACCATCGGATGAACGTTTCGATACGCTCTGCGCCGAGGTGCGCACAGATGTCATGGAAACAAAGCCTGAAAAAGAAAACGGTGGTACACCACTTTTAGTTGCCAAACATAACCAAACACTTCAATAGAAAGGTGCAATAGAACTAATTACTATGACAAAACAATACGTTAAATAAGTTGAACAGACAAATCTCTTTCTATTATTGGTAGCCACATTAAAATAATAACAACAACAAAAAAACGTTATGGCGGGAGACATGCGTTTTAAAATGAATAAATCAAACAAACTAATAGAAAACGAAATCGCATCGAAGCTTAGTGACAACAAAAATGATCGCAACATATGAATGCATTTAAAACAAATGCATAGTTGATTTCTTAAGTACCCGATTCATTGGAATGACGATTGTTAGTATTTTTGCGCATTTCCAGTTTATCCACTGTGCATCCAGCGCCATTATTACTATTCACACTTTGTATGTAATCACATTCATCAGCATCATCGCCACTGACCCCAACGCGTTTGGAACTATCGAAGACGTTTTGTGCTGGTGCGCTGAAAGCGGTGTTAAGAGGCTCACCAGCAACGCCGACGCCACTAATAGAGCCAACTGATTTGTTGCCAGCTACTTTGCTGTTCAACATAGCCCGTTTGCCACCGCTTGTGAGTGGTTCTATGTAAATACGAGATTCGTGTTTTTTATTTATGTATACATATTTATTATTGTAATATTCAATTAGTAGTATTATGTATACTTAAGATGCGGTTATTGATCAAACTTACTGGATATGAATAATGTATCTACATCATTATCGAGCATGCTTTCGTTGAGGCGATTGCCCAACACCAATGACTTGAGCTCCTCCTCCTCGCGCGAGTGATTCAATTCCGAATCTAGCGAACATTGACTAGAATTTTCGTCCGGCGAGTGTGACCGCACGGATAGATTACTGATGATAGATATTAAAATGTACATAAATATAAACAATGCAGGATCTTGAAATTGCTTTAGGATTGCAGCAACTTACTAATCAACACCATAGTTTACGAGTGAAACGTCAGAACTCCAATCCAAGTCTGAGTTGATGCTTTTACTATGAGAATTCTGTTGTTGTTGCTGTTGAATACGACGTTTGGGCGGCAGCGGTGGTGGTCTATCAATTGTATAAGAATTAAACCAATAATAGCGTTATCAACGAATACTCTCGGCATTTTCTCACCTGTTTGGTAGCGGCGGTTTGGGTGGTGGACTCGTATCACGCAATATACTCTCGGTACTGTGAGATGCGCGTATGGGATTCGAGTTGGTTTTTTCTAAAATATCACGTTCCCTGAAATTATAAACCATCAAATAAGTTAATTACGTATGTCCGTTGTGTGTTTAGGTCCATATGTGCATATGTAATGATTGATAAGGATGTGAGGGAGAGTGGTTCGATAATGCCTTGCAATATAACCTTAAAAATATTCGAGCTTCATTCGCTTTTCTAAATGTATAGAATTTATTTAGATAAAAACCTTTCCTGTGCATTATTTTTTGGAAATGTTATAGGGCAAGGAATGCAAATTCAAAAATTCATAAATTAGGAGATTCCCGAGCGTAAGAGTAATACGAATTTCTAACCAAAGGTAATATCGTGGAGGTCGACAAAGAGAATCGGTCCAGAAAAATTGTAACACGATCGTGCGAATGTTAAAAAGAAATCTATTTAAAAGGGGCCCACAATTAGTAAAATTGCTGTAACCTGTCCAAGATTTTTACATTTTTGGATATTTTACTTCGCAACGAATAAAACTAGCTACATTTGATAAAGCATATATTAGGCGGAGTGTAATAAGGCGCGCGGAAATAACGCCCATGGCCTTTATTTCCAAAAAAAAAAGAAATAAAGCCCATGGGCGTTATTTCCATTACGAAGGGGAAATAGCGCCCACCAATAAAAGGCAATAACGCTCGCGGGCTTCATTTACTTTGCGAAAGAGCAATAATAGCCGTGGACTTTATTTCCCAAAGAAAAGGAGATAACGCCCGCCTGATTTACTTCGTAAAAAATGAAATAAAGCCCGTGAGTAGTGCTTTCTCTGGCTTTATTTTACTGAAACATTGCAATTATGTATTCAGGCATACATTTGCATAGAATGGAACGCATTTTAAACGAATTGATCTATATTTTTGCATACAGTGTAGTTCTCCGTTAAATTCCCTTCCGAAGTAAACGCATAAAATCACACGGTATTTTTGTCAATAACTGATAAGCAAATTATTGGAAATTAAAAGTAAATTGTTACTGTTTTTTTTAGCCTTCAGTACTATTCGCATATTTGTTCTCAGCGTCTTAGAATTTTCAGTGGTGGCGCGCAAACGCGGACCCTTGTGAAACAATCCGCTCGCTTCATCCACTAGTTGACCGTTTAAAGAAATGTGCGAATTGCCTTTGCCACTACAGCCTGTGGTCACTAGATGGGGATCATGGCTAGAGGCTGTTAGCTATTATGCAGATAACATCGAAATAGTAAAGGAAATTGTTAATACTCTTGACGGCGAGGGGGCATCCGCTATAAAGTCTGCAAAAACTCTTTTTGAAAAACCTGAGCTTAAGAACCAAATTATTATTATCAGTGTCAAATATGGATTTATTCCAAAAAGCATACAAAAATTGGAAACTTCAGATCTTTAATTAAAAAATTCCATCGACATTCTAAATGATGCCAAAAGTAAAATTGGATCTGTGAACTTGCCTGCCGTAACAAATAAACTTGAAGCAGTGGTAATGAAAAAATAAGGTTTTGAAATGCTTAAAAATATTTCCAATACTTTTGCCGGCAATACTTCGACTTTCCAAAGCGACTTCACGGTTTCGAAAATTGCCTCTTTTAAATATGCGCCGGTTACATCTGTTGATACAGAGCGAACATTTTCCATGACCAAAAACTTTTTACGAGAAAAAAGGCGTGCCTTTTTATTTGAGAACATAACTCAATATTTTGTTGTTTATTGTAACAACAATACTTTTCAATCATTCGTTAGATACTCAGCTTGTAAAGTTGACTTGTTTACCTTACCGAAGATATTTACATATATGTTTTTTCTAGAACAATGTAACTGAAAATACTTAGATGTTTTTATTTTAGTATGTTGTACAAACATGCGAATGTACGTTCATATTTATATACTATGTATTTTGCATATATGTATGTAAGTATTTTAACCAAAAAACTGAAAAATATTAATAAATTGTTTTTTTTTAAGCATATCTGATAGCATTTTTTTCCTATTTTAATTGCATTTTTTAAGCGCTTAAAATGGTATTTTTAGTGCATGTTTTGTATAGCCCTACTTATAAGCAACAGGAAATCGTATTATTATATTTTGGCCGCTATGGTGTAGTGGTTTGCTGGGCCTGGGTTCAAGCCCGGTTAAACCAACCATCAAAAAATGAAAAACAAAAGTTTTCCTCTAATAGGCAGGCAAAGGTTAACCTCCGAGTGCATTTTTGCCATGAAAAACAGCTTTTCATAAAAATACAATCATCGTTCGGAGTCGGCGTAAAACGGTAGGTACCTCCCATTTGTGTGACAACATCAAGGCGCACGCCACAAATCGAAGGAGAAGCGCGGCCAAATACTAACATATGTGTAAGCCCCAATCTATTATTATTATTATTATTATCTTTTGGTTTCCAAAAGTAATTCAATGACTTTCTTAATTTCAATTCTTTTGACTCACTGGATCGTTTTTGCCATCACTTCCTTATTTATATTTGAGAAATGGGCTTTAAAGTTTGAATAGATTTTCGTTGTTTGAAACAATACCAAAAAAGAGCAAGAGTAAATTGTGTTTTGTTTGAAGTGCGTAGCTCGCAGTAATTGCACTTTGTAATTTTAGTAGCAAATGTTTTATATGATTCTATTTTTACCGCATCTTTGTTTTGGATGTGTAGCAACCCAATTAAAATCATTTTAACATAAAAGCTTATTCAAAGACTTTTAGGGTCATGTATATTAAACTACGTGTCATTTTCTTATTAAATACTGGTGGCAACCCTATACACGAATTGTAACATTTCATTTAAATTACATACATATTTACTTCATCTTGGGTTTTGGGGGGTTACCAACCCTACTTAAAATCATACTATTACTAAATGTTATTTCTTTGAGATATTGTTGATTTTGTTGAAGTTTAATTTTTTAAATATTTTTTATTGTAATGTCGAATTTCCACTAGACATTTAAATGACGAAATATGCGTGCCATTTAAATAATGCCATCTTGAAACGAATTTTATGACAGTTTTTCTTAACGTAATGGCACAGGTATTTTTAATGCCCAACCATGCAATTAAAATTTGTGCCATTTAATGCCTAGAGGGAACCCGGGATAACTTTTAAGAAATCCGAAATATTATTTTTTAAACTTTTATATATTTTCCGTTTCACTGTAGAAATTTAAATATACATACTATTGAGCTTTTAAAGGGTTTTAGATTTCACATTGCTGCCAACCCTTTTTTTGTTTTACATCTTATCAGAATAAAAAAATTGCAATAAATAAATCGTTTGAGCAGTTCGTATGCGATATGGACTCGAATTTTATGGGTAAGATTACAAAAAATCTCCAAAATTGTTGTTTTTTATGTTTTTTTCAAGCTGGCAACATTGAATAACACGTTGGGAAACACAAGGGTTTCGACGGAAACCCTTACTGGTTTAACAAAAGGTATGGTATCATTTAAGAAAAAAAAAAGAAACGAAACATTTCTATAGCTCTTTATTCGTGCAGTGCAACCAATGACCCCTTTACTCAATGGCTATCCTACTTCCTAAATACCAAGAGCGATAATATTAAAGAAAATGTAGGTTACGAATATGTGTTTGTCATTTGTTAGACCTACTTCGGTGTTAGCGTTATGTCCGGCAGCGATGTACGTTGACCAGCAACTTCCACCGGCAGTCGCATTAAGTGATTCTGTGACGCGTCAGCGTTGTCTGCTATTACAGCGGCGTCGACATTGCTCGGTGCATACTTGAAAGCGTTCTCCTCGCGTTCCTTCAATTTTTGCTGAGCGAGTGTCGCCAAATTCTAAAGAACGAGTATAAAGAAAATATGCAATATAATTAAAGTGAATAAAAATAATGAATTAGTAAAATTGAGCTAAACATACAGATAGATGAAGCTGTTATACGTTAATTTGCAAAACAAAGAATTTTGATCTCATCTCTACTTGACCCTGAACGCTTTTATTTACTTTTTTGTGTTTTATTTTTATATGCATATTTTTTAGGTTTGTACTTTTAATACTTTGTAATCTGCTTGCCTTTTCGCTTGTTTTCGTTGTGCGCTATTTTTATCGTTGAATCAGAGAGACAACGACGCCATTAGCGTCGAAAAAGTTTGCACAGCTAAAAAATTTGCCTCAGGGCGGCACTGATTCATAACGAGTTTGCCTCTGTGTTATTTCTATTTTTTTTATTATTATGGCGAAATTTTTGCGCACTGCACAGCTGAGAGACGAACAATGTGATCAATGATCAAGCTCATAAAATGCACGAACAAATAAGCACGCACACTAATGAAAACGTACATACATAGTATATACTATGTAAATAAATGTAGATTATTTGCCGGACTTACTCGCACCGCATCGCCAAGCAAATCAACAATCTCCTTTACGTTATCTTCACTGAGCAATGCTTTAAGCTGTTGATGATCCTCTTCCGCATGATCTTCGCATCTTTCGTCGTCGCTACGCCGCGCTGCATATATAAGCATTACCTCGTCGCAGAGCTTCACCAATTTACCCAGCGACTGATACACTTGTTGAGTTGCCGACAAAAGGACGGTGCTATGTTTGTCCAATGCATATGACTGTATTACGGTGTACATGCTAGCAATAGTCTCAAGAATAACAGTTGCATTGCCTGGCAGAACTTCAAGCTTAGCCTTGAGTATAACATCGCGGAAGTGCTTTAAAGCATTTGAAATATCCTTAACATGCATTTCCAGCGAACTGGCAGACTTAGCCACCTCTTCGGCGGTCGGTGGGGGTTTCATGGGTTTACTACGTGGACTGTGCGGGGAATGGGATCTGCAAAAATATATGAACCGAAGCATATTTAACATAAATAACTTTTATTTTTTTTCCAAATATTACCTTCCCAAAGTATTGTTTGGTGTGCGAATCATGGAGATTTTTTCGATCAGATCGTCCTTGAAAGAGCGCGCTCTACGCGCCAATTTCGTACCTTTCAAACTGTTTTTATGTCCAGAAGTTGAAACACTAAATCCGCTACCCGGGGTCTGGTATATCGCACTATTGCCGCTCAGCGGTGTATTTGCGGATTGTTGAGATGTAGGTGTGGCGGGAGAGGGTGTGTTTGGCGATGGTGTACCACCTCCACAAACAATATTCGATTGTGAAGAAAGTGAGGAATTAGGTGTGGATGGAGAACTGATGGCACTGTCTGTAAAAAAAGTAAAAAGATTCTTAATTAGTTGATTATAAAATTATTGGTAGAAATCGAAATATTCATCGATTTATTTATCCATATCTATAATTTTGTCAATATTTATTTTTATGGTTATCAATAGATCCGGGTAGATAGATAAACATATGTATGATTTTTAGTTTTTAAATTAATGGTCGGGGCTCCTATGCACACATAAGGATAGGTTATTCATCTTAGGATATTGAATTAATTACACCATTGAACAAACATGATCTTAAGGAAAAAACCTAGAGTGCGCATATGTATATCAGGTTTGATAGCTGTTGGCTATACGAACAATGCCTCATACTCAGTTTTACTAGACCAATTCGTGTTTTCGAAAAAAAAAATTGTTGAAAATAGCATACAAACAAATGTAGCCAAAAAACGATGCATTTTCAAAAATTGGAGAACAAAATTTGGCGCTACACTCAGATTTTAGGATCATCAAAACTTTTTTTTCTCGAGGATAAGAATTGATCTAGTAAATCTGAGTATGAGGCATTGTTTGTATAACCAACAGCTATCAACCCTAATATACATATACGCACTCTAGTTTTTTTTGTTCCACAGTGTTATATGCTTTAGAATTTATTTTATTTATTTTATTTATTTTTTGACAGTGACAGCCAAAAACACAAAATGGCCGAGACCACATGTAAATTTTGAACTTATACTTTGATACTTATTAAATACATGTCAATGTCAATGAAATTGACGCTGCCATCCCATCACTGAATGCTTTGGCTGTCCAGGACTTCGAAGCAGTTTCCGCAAAAATCGCTAAGTTAAGAGTACTTAGTATAATAAATTGTGGATATTTCCGCTATATTTGTGAGTGAGCTTGGATAAGTTCTTAATAAATTATTTTTATAGGCCAACAACTGGCCCAGCGTTGCCTGCCAAGTATGCGTATGCAAGCGTTTCGCAAGTTTTAGTTATTTGCTGATTCAAATCTAAAGCTAAAAAACGCAGAATTTATACAAGAATTTGTTTGTTAACATTTCATTTGTTTATTGCTTAACACGCTGTGCTTCAGATAATAACCAGAGGAGAGAGTGGAAAAACCGGCTATACAAACTATACAATGTAGACCCGGAAAGCCAAAACTATTTGCAAATTTCATTTTAATACACGTTTATCTTTACACACTGAAATCAATTAATATTTATATGTATATATATATATGTATGTACAGACATGCAATCACACAAATCCATAAATAGTGCTGCTCACGCATTGATTTGGACTTACATTGAACGACATTTTTTACGACCACACGCGGCCGATAACGTGTATAAAAAATTTTTGGTGATTTAAGTTTGCGCTTCTGATAGAGTTTCACGCCACGATCCAGTGAATACGAGAATACATGCTGGCGCTCGGCGAAATCACAGTCGCTTACAAACGACTCATCGAAGTGCGGCATTGCATAACAAATAACTAGGTAACAAGCGGCGCACAACAACGAAGTACAATAATAAAGGAATAAATCGCAACTAATATGTTTATAATCACAGCCACATATGCAGGTCTAGTAGAAGCGCAATGGAATCCAGAAACGGTGGAGCACCGATATATGGAAAGCTGATTCGGAGCTGTACCACCAAAAATAAACGAGTACCTTCACCAACTTAAATTGGAGTATGTACATATGTACATACATATGTATGTATGTAAGTAAAAGGAAGTCAAAATTTAGGTTGAGTAGCCAAATTAGGTGCTGGAGAAGCTGCACTTTTAACGCTAATCACTTGTGGTCCGCTGTCGCTAGCGCTGATCTGCAATAATGTGGCCGCTAGTTTGTTAAGTAATTAAGTTAACGCTCGTTGGCGGGCTAGAAAGATGGCTAGCTGGCAGTTTAGCTTTTGTTTTCCTCTGCCTCCTGGCGTTTTCTTTGTTTCAACATCGCTGCTGCTGCAGCGCTGATGAGGTATTTGTAATTAGCAAAACGATACCAATGTGGCTAAACCCATAGTGTATTGAGGCCGATTACTGGGGGTTATTTAGGGGTTTGAGTAATGCACTTTATAGCCAGCAAATACTTTATCCACTTTCACCAATTTTTTTGAGTACTTTTTTTAACCTAATTCCCTTTATTCGTATTCTTAGTAATGTTCTTTGGATTCTATTTAGTTTAATTTTTTTTTTTTTTTTGTCAAAGCGCTGCGGTGCACTGCTCTTCTTCACGACCCCGAGTAGACAATACGACAACCAGGCGCGTTCCGTTCTGTGTCTTTGCCGTGTTGCGCGTGCTTGGCGGTGTTGCCTTCAAGTTAGGAAAGCGCACTGAGCTATGAAAATCAGCGCTGGCGGCTGTGAGCCACCAGACACAGCCATGTCAGTGCACCAACAATAACAATTGTAGCTACAGCCAAGAGGCGACGAAGACGGATATGTGAAATACTATATACCAACTCGCTTTGAGAGCCAAACGACCACGACCAGTGTTGCCAGAACTTTTTGGGCCGACCGGCTAGATTGGCAAAAAAAAGCGGCTAAAAACGGCTAAAATGTTTTAGTGAAATTTCACATAGACTCTGGCAAAAAACGGCTAAAATGTTTTAGTGAAAATNAATGGAGCAAGGTATGGTTCCAACAGGGAGCATATAGGATCAAATGTGTTCGCGCTAATAACCACTAGGGAGCATGGATGCGAAAGTAAAACATTGAGTTCATTAAAAATCTTCATTGGGTCTGCATTATTGCTTTCGAACAACTTGTTTACTTTTTGCACCTCGAAATTAGGCAAATAGTAAAATCGGCTAAAAACGGCTAACTTTTTTTTACAAACCGGCTAACAAATCGGCTGCCGGCTGGATTGAATTTTCTCCGGCTAGTTGCTATCAAAACCGGCTAAATCTAGCCGGAAAACGGCTAAAATGGCAACGCTGACCACGACAACAAAAGGCCAACAGCTAGATAGTCAGTTAAGCAGCATTCAGACAGCAGTGAACCTGTTCGCCAGCCTTACGTGAGCAGTCAGGCGGTCAATCAGTTTAGCGCGCCACTTTGCTTTTGTCAACAGCCAAGCAACTGCTGCTGCTCAGCGGCCATTGCTAGTGGCATCATCATGGTACAAGAGTACCGGGCCAACAGCAGCACCTCCTCGTCAATAAACGCTAATATCAAAACAGGCAACGCGCCCATATAAACAAAAGTAACTCACACAAACATGACAATAACAATGAAAATAATATTGCACATGACTCGCTATCTTTGAGCATCAACTGCTGCCATTAACATTGGTGCTCGTCGGCAATGTACGATTCACAAAGCGCTTTGAGTACACCTCGTTACTCTCGCCCACTGGAGCGTAGAAGTCAGTGAAGTTTAGCAGCGGTCAAAACTTGAATGAAATTTCAATACAAAACAGAGAAACAGCAAACAACGAAAACGCAAACGCAAACGTGATGTCGAACCACGAAATGGATATAATATCAAATGGGCAAATAGGAAAAGCCATAAAAAACGACGAGTATAAGAAAAAAGTGAAATTGACGCTTTAGTAATCCGCTACAACAACAATAACGAACATCTATGTATATACATTAGGGTGGTCCTTAAATGTATTAAGTACATTATTACATCAGATTTCCTAAACGTCAACCCCACGTCGATGTTAATATAGTCAAAGATATCACACAAAAATTTTGGTCCCGATCGGAGACGGTTTAGGCGTGTCGCACAGGGGTCAAAGTTTAGATTTCTCTATGGAGACTCAAAAAACTAAAATTAACATTTCTTTCATCTAATACCCAAAATCGATACTACTAACGTCGAAGATGTCACACATATAAATTTTGGTCCCGATTTGAGTAGGGTAATGTGAAAAAAAAATTAATTTAAATTTTTTGAGTCTCCATAGGGGAATCTGAACTTTGACCCCTGTGCAACACGCCTTAACCGACTCCACTCGGGACCAAAAATTATACGTGATATCTGCGCCTACAGTAGTATCGATTTTGGGTATTAGATGAAGAAAAAAACTTAATTTAAATTTTTTGAGTCTGCATAGAGGAATCTGAACTTTGAACCCGGTGTGACACGCCTTAACCGTCTCCAATCGGGACTAAAATTTTAATGTGATATCTTTGACCGTTGTATTAGCGACTGAGGGGGTGAGACTTAAAATTTCATTTTTAAGGGCCACCCTAATATACATACGTGTTCCGTATATAGACATCTACCGGAAAGGAATACCTCCGCCTGCTCAAGTTATTGCGCTAAAAGCTATTCCTCGATGGCATAAACCGGAAGGACAATGACTTTCTTCGCAAAAAAAGAGCAAAGTGCTAATTGGGAAATAAAGAAAAAACCGTAAAAATGTCACTAAGAGCAAGTTGTGCATAGAAGAGCGTCGCAACCAAAAATATTTAAATACATCGGAATCAGGTATGCCAACTGGTGGAGAATTCCCCGGTTTTGGTGGAATTCGAACTTTGTGCGGAATGGCTTAATATTTTGAGGGAATTTAATATACAGACTATTTTGACCATATACCTTTGCGGTCAGCTGATTAAGTTGAGTGACATTCTGACTAATTTTGTCTATTCTTCTTCTGTTTATGCAACATTTGAAATTATTTACAGCGTGACAAAGAATAAGGTTTAAAAATTTAAAAATAAATAGTGTAGTTGATAACCTTAAAGTAAAATACCTACAAAATTAACGACAAAATATTTCTTGTGCAAAATATGACAATAAAGGTTGTTTTTATTTATATTTATATAGTAGTTGTTAACTGAATGAACCTACGTATTATTTTCAAAATAGATACAATAGATAGAATAGAGACGTATGAGCCGCAATAAGAGAGAGGCCGAAACGTGCGAACAGCTTGAAATACTGGCCGACAGGAAAACCGACTGAAAATTTTACCAAAGAGTTAGGCAACTTACGGAGGGTTCCAAAAAAGGGAACTGAAAGTAGTGCAGAAGACGACCCCGAGGCCCGATTGATGATGGAGTCGATGCCCCACCGCCTGACTATGAGGTACTAATAGCAATTACAAGGCTGAAAAACAACAAAACTGGTGGAGCTGACGGCCTGAAAGCTGAGCTATTCAAGTACGGCGACGAGGAGTTGATAACGTGCATGCAGTAACTCTTATGCTTTTGGTCAGATGAACGCATGCTCGAAGGCTGAAATTTCAAGTATGCTCTGCGCAATCCCAAGAAAAGGGTACCCTGAAATTGTGCATATGGAAACTGTGCATACGAAATAATGCATATGAAAAAAACCGAAATAATGCATACGAAAAAAACCGAAATAATGCATATATGCACAGTTTCGGTTGAAAACCGAAATAATGCATATGAAAAACCCGAAGTAATGCATACATGCACAGTTTCGGTTGAAAACCGAAATAATGCATATGAAAAACCCGAAGTAATGCATACATGCACAGTTTCGGTTGAAAACCGAAATAATGCATATGAAAAACCCGAAGTAATGCATACATGCACAGTTTCGGTTGAAAACCGAAATAATGCATATGAAAAACCCGAAGTAATGCATACATGCACAGTTTCGGTTGAAAACCGAAATAATGCATATGAAAAACCCGAAGTAATGCATACATGCACAGTTTCGGTTGAAAACCGAAATAATGCATATGAAAAACCCGAAGTAATGCATACATGCACAGTTTCGGTTGAAAACCGAAATAATGCATATGAAAAACCCGAAGTAATGCATACATGCACAGTTTCGGTTGAAAACCGAAATAATGCATATGAAAAACCCGAAGTAATGCATACATGCACAGTTTCGGTTGAAAACCGAAATAATGCATATGAAAAACCCGAAGTAATGCATACATGCACAGTTTCGGTTGAAAACCGAAATAATGCATATGAAAAACCCGAAGTAATGCATACATGCACAGTTTCGGTTGAAAACCGAAATAATGCATATGAAAAACCCGAAGTAATGCATACATGCACAGTTTCGGTTGAAAACCGAAATAATGCATATGAAAAACCCGAAGTAATGCATACATGCACAGTTTCGGTTGAAAACCGAAATAATGCATATGAAAAACCCGAAGTAATGCATACATGCACAGTTTCGGTTGAAAACCGAAATAATGCATATGAAAAACCCGAAGTAATGCATACATGCACAGTTTCGGTTGAAAACCGAAATAATGCATATGAAAAACCCGAAGTAATGCATACATGCACAGTTTCGGTTGAAAACCGAAATAATGCATATGAAAAACCCGAAGTAATGCATACATGCACAGTTTCGGTTGAAAACCGAAATAATGCATATGAAAAACCCGAAGTAATGCATACATGCACAGTTTCGGTTGAAAACCGAAATAATGCATATGAAAAACCCGAAGTAATGCATACATGCACAGTTTCGGTTGAAAACCGAAATAATGCATATGAAAAACCCGAAGTAATGCATACATGCACAGTTTCGGTTGAAAACCGAAATAATGCATATGAAAAACCCGAAGTAATGCATACATGCACAGTTTCGGTTGAAAACCGAAATAATGCATATGAAAAACCCGAAGTAATGCATACATGCACAGTTTCGGTTGAAAACCGAAATAATGCATATGAAAAACCCGAAGTAATGCATACATGCACAGTTTCGGTTGAAAACCGAAATAATGCATATGAAAAACCCGAAGTAATGCATACATGCACAGTTTCGGTTGAAAACCGAAATAATGCATATGAAAAACCCGAAGTAATGCATACATGCACAGTTTCGGTTGAAAACCGAAATAATGCATATGAAAAACCCGAAGTAATGCATACATGCACAGTTTCGGTTGAAAACCGAAATAATGCATATGAAAAACCCGAAGTAATGCATACATGCACAGTTTCGGTTGAAAACCGAAATAATGCATATGAAAAACCCGAAGTAATGCATACATGCACAGTTTCGGTTGAAAACCGAAATAATGCATATGAAAAACCCGAAGTAATGCATACATGCACAGTTTCGGTTGAAAACCGAAATAATGCATATGAAAAACCCGAAGTAATGCATACATGCACAGTTTCGGTTGAAAACCGAAATAATGCATATGAAAAACCCGAAGTAATGCATACATGCACAGTTTCGGTTGAAAACCGAAATAATGCATATGAAAAACCCGAAGTAATGCATACATGCACAGTTTCGGTTGAAAACCGAAATAATGCATATGAAAAACCCGAAGTAATGCATACATGCACAGTTTCGGTTGAAAACCGAAATAATGCATATGAAAAACCCGAAGTAATGCATACATGCACAGTTTCGGTTGAAAACCGAAATAATGCATATGAAAAACCCGAAGTAATGCATACATGCACAGTTTCGGTTGAAAACCGAAATAATGCATATGAAAAACCCGAAGTAATGCATACATGCACAGTTTCGGTTGAAAACCGAAATAATGCATATGAAAAACCCGAAGTAATGCATACATGCACAGTTTCGGTTTAAAACCGAAATAATGCATATGGTAAAAACCGAAATAAAGCATACATGCACAGTTTCGGTTGAAACCGAAATAATGTCTAAATGCACAGTTTCCATATGCGCAATTTCGGTGCCCCCAAGAAATAGGTTTCAAGGTTTTATCGAGCGTATTGTGTGAAAGACTGAAGCTCACCGTCAACGAATTGATTGGTCCTTGGCAGTGTAGCTTTAGACCTGGTAAATCCACTATAAACCAGGTATTCACCTTACGACAAATATTGGAAATACCCGTGAAAAAAATACCGACTCTCACCGTCTCTTTGTCGACGTCAAAGCCGCTTTGAATTTGGTACCCCGCCAAACTAATACGACTGTGTAAAATGTAGTTGAGCAATACCACCAGCTCCGTCAGAATTGGAAAGGACCTCTCCGAGAAGTGGTTCATCTGTTTATTAACCAATTACAGCTTCAATATGATTTGAAAATGAACACAAACCGGTAATAAAAGAAAAGCCTTGAAAGCATTAACTTTTGCTTACAGGGCAGGAGGTAGCTCTAGAGGATTGGAATTATCCCTTAAAAGTCGCCTGATTGAGGCAGCGTTCATACACTTGTCTTCCTCTTAAACAAATAATTGTGATGAACTTAGTTTTATTGGAGTCCTTTCTTTAATTTAAAAGCCTTTATTTTAATAATTTAATTTTACTCGCACAGCTTGTTTACAGCCGCTTGCTGGTTGTCGAACTGTCAAATTTCGATTATCGATAACTCTACAGAAACTGACGATAGTTGCCATTCGTAATACAAATTTTCTTTCCAGTTGCGTTGCCAGCTGGCAACCGAACCGTGGTTGCGTTGCTATCCGTAATCGACCCATAAGTTCGAAAAAGGTAGGTACTAATAATCCTTGGCTTTTCCTATAACACTCTTCTTATTCGGAAACGCAAGCTTTCTCCTCGGTCTAAACTGTCAAAAACAACAGTAATGAATAGACACATATCATCACATAAATATGTACTAATTGTAAATGCTCTTGGAATACATCAACACAAAATCTTGAAATGCGGAAAACGTGATTTCTGCAATTCGCGAAAGTAGAGAAAGACTTCGGTGAAGCGAAAACGTACATACATACATATGTCATGTACAGCTAGGAATTTATGGGGCAAAAGCGATGCGATGTGAGCGACGACAGAATGTCAACCGCATTGCAATAAAACATGAACACATAACAACTAGCTAAAAAGATAAAAATCGACCAAATATCTAAAATTTATTCATTTCAAAGGTTTAACAGAATGAAAACAAATAAAAAGCAAACCTACACGTAAGTATATACATACATGTTTGTGGTGTGAAGTAGAGAGCGAACAAATTGGACATGAGAAGCCTACTGATGATATAAACACATCTCGACGCCAGTAGGAGTATGCGAATAAACAACATATTGTACATGATTCAATAATACAAGGTTAGATAATTATTGACAGCTGCGGTTTGACACTCCCTTACAAAAGGTTGCATTTACGAAGGACAGAGAAAGGGCAAGAATGCAATCCCTTGTTGCTAAAATGGTAGTAGAAGAGTACGCAAAGTAGGCAATTAGTAGTGAAATTCCTTTTCTAAATTCTAATGTATTTGCAGGAAATCTGGCCTTTCAAACGAAATGTTGAATGTAATATTGATATATCTACGTGAATTACGTAATTTATATGCTATTTAGCCGTATAAAAACTGCAAAATGACTCAAAATTAAAATAAGACTACTATGAGATTGATGTAAACATCCAATGCTTATGTTTTCATCAGTTAAATATGCTTCATATGCATATACAAATAAACATATTGCACAAAAGCTTATACTTTTATTTCACACCAAAGCTACACTGTTTCCATGTAAATTTGCAAAGAAGCAACACGGTGCCACTGCTAAGGGAGCGGTGCGAGAGAGACAACTGTCAGTTTATCGAACCTTGTATTATTGAATCATGATATTGTAGATACAAATATCGCAAGCACATTAGACTGTTCGTTATTTAAACTGTTTTTGAAATGTACATACATACATCTTCCCGGGTGGAAAAATATGTATTTTGGCCTAAAAATAAGATGCGCAAGATTTTATTCGAATTCGACAACTCTTAACTTGCTTCTATTATTTCTTCCACAGCTGTATACTATTTTTAATACTTGTGTGGAGGTTGACATTTATTAATTTTTGTATTTATTTTAGCACGATCTGCATTTGACTTATTTTGTTTAGAAATAGCTCGACCATTGAAAAATGTTGGTAAACTTTCTGGTTGTAACTCATTGGGAAACAATTTCGAATAGTTAAGTGAGTTTCAGTCTTAAATCAAAAATTGCACAACGAAAATTCATAGAAAGTGTAAAGTTTTACTGAAGAAGAGATCGCAGCTGTAAAAATGTTTTTTTTAGCCGAACAATCTGTTCAGCAACAAACTACCAACAAATCGGGATGTAATACAATATGTATGCAATTTCTATAAAACAAACTTGCATTTCTAAAATGGACCAAAAAATCGCAAATTAATTCCATACTAATTACAAAATTTTTTCGAAATATGGGAACGAGCGAAGATTCCAGCAGTTGGTTGGCTAACAATTCGTACATTTCGTCACTAGACACGAATAAAGGCGCGAGCTCAAAAGTTGACCGCGAAGAAAGACGCGTTAAAATATTTGACGGCGAAGAAAGACCCGTAAACTTATTTTCGCGGTCGACTATGTTTGCGGGTGTAACAGTATGTTAATTCCCCAAAGAGTTTTTGTGGAATGATGCTGAAGTGACAGTCCTTGGCTAGGTATGCGTCTTTTTTCGCAGTCAAAACACTAGCCCGCCCTTATTCGTGTGTACTGACGTATAAACGTAGTTATCGGAAAATATACGTGTCCAGTTAGCACTACACTTCGAAATTGGAAAAGTTAACTACGGCATTAATTGTAGTGTTTTTGTTGNTGTTTGCGGGTGTAACAGTATGTTAATTCCCCAAAGAGTTTTTGTGGAATGATGCTGAAGTGACAGTCCTTGGCTAGGTATGCGTCTTTTTTCGCAGTCAAAACACTAGCCCGCCCTTATTCGTGTGTACTGACGTATAAACGTAGTTATCGGAAAATATACGTGTCCAGTTAGCACTACACTTCGAAATTGGAAAAGTTAACTACGGCATTAATTGTAGTGTTTTTGTTGTAAATTTGTTGTGGAAAGAAAAAATTGTAGCTCTCGTTTTTTAAAAAATGGTATAGTAATGGACACCATACACCTAGTCGATAGAATTGAGATATTGAAAATGGTATAACGGCATGAATTGTAGCTTTTTTGTTGTAAATTTGTTGTGGAAATACAAGGTTTGTAGCTCTCGTTTTTTAAGAAAAAATTAAATTTTAGTACTATCAAGGGCAAGTTTAATTGTTTTTAATGAGCTATATGAAAAAAAAAATAAAAAAGTCGCTAAAAATTGTTGTTGAATGAGCTATATTTTTATAAAAAAATTAGAAAAATTTTGTATAAAAAATATAAATTAATAAAATCGTCAAGGTATGCTTGCTTTTGATGCTCACTATAAGTTATTATTTACTGACATGAATTTCTTAAAATTTAACAGATGTTTTAAGCCATACTCAATTTTCTGCGCTTTTTTCCATGTTGTAATTGAATCTTCACTTGCAGACACAGAACGTCTGCTAACTTGATGATAGAACGTTTTGCTAATCTTGATAGTCGGGAGCGATACAGTATTCTCGAACCAAAAAAGGACTTAAGAACATAATTATCCATCAAAGCGCAAAAACTAGCAGTTTGGTTTTGGCGGATTTTAAAAACATTTAAATTTTTTTTTTGTTTGTGAATAGGGCTTAACACGTTTTTAGCAAAGTTCTCATAATAAAACTAGAGATAGTAAAGGTATGTACAGTTGTCCACAAAATAATAGGAGTGCGATATTTTGACCAGTTTTGGCTATTTGTCTTTTGTTTATTTAATGTTTATTATTTTTTTATAAACGCCTAGCTGGCTATACAACAAACACCATATAAATTCAGATTTTAAACTTTGTATAAAAATTATAAAAATTTTGCAATTTTTCACCCAAATTTCAAACTTTTTAATCAGAATCTTTAGAAAAAATTCTGGTATGCAGTTTTGTAGCACATTCAATTCTAGTCTGAAGAAGTGCAAGTTTCAAGCGGCTAAAAAATTCCGTTGATTTTTGGCAATTTTTCTGCTGGCATTGTCCTCCATATAAAAGAAAATTGTCGACATACTTTGTATGGAAAAAACGTGAAACACCTTTAACCAAAAAAATTCTCAAAAATCAACGGAATTTTTTAGCCGCTTGAAACTTGCACTTCTTCAGACTAGAATTGAATGTGCTACAAAACTGCATACCAGAATTTTTTCTAAAGATTCTGATTAAAAAGTTTGAAATTTGGGTGAAAAATTGCAAAATTTTTATAATTTTTATACAAAGTTTAAAATCTGAATTTATATGGTGTTTGTTGTATAGCCAGCTAGGCTTTTATAAAAAAATAATAAACATTAAATAAACAAAAGACAAATAGCCAAAACTGGTCAAAATATCGCACTCCTATTATTTTGTGGACAACTGTATATGTAAATCAAGGCGGTTTCTAAGTCAAAAATCTTTTAGGGTCAACTATAGAGACCTTTTCAGCACCGTAAATATTTCAAAAATCGGACATCAAATAAGAATGTTATAGCTAAAAACCAAATTAGCTGTTTTTAGCGGGTGCTTAAAAAATTGGTACGCCCCAAATTTTTTCTCTCTGTTCATATAAAACTGACATACGCTCAACTCCGGCATTAATTGTAGCTTTTTTATTACATTTTCGATATGTCAATTCCATCAGGGGGAATGGTGTCAAGGTAGCACCACATACCATACTGTCTTTTTCCAGAAAAAGGAAAGCTATACTTTTTTCTTTTCACAACAAATTTACAACAAAAAATAAAAGTGTAGTGCTAAATTGACACCCGTATCGAAGGATCGCAGATAGAATGGCCCTCAATCATATAATGTCCTTCAACACCAAATGGAATGACAACCACAACACAACAGCCAAAAACTCGTTCCCGGAATACGACACTTAATATGAAACACAAATTCAATTTCGTGATCGCAATCGACGAAATTTACGTTAAATTCGTTTTAAGTCAGTTTGCTAGGCAGCTGTTCTAGACGATGCCGTGCAATAAAGCCATAGGAAATAACGCCATATGGCTTTATTTTACTTTACATTGAGAAATTAATACGTATTTTTGCGTGTGGTCTTATTTCTCACTGTGAAAGTGAGAAGTTATTGCACCTTTGATAAT
This sequence comes from Rhagoletis zephyria, assembly GCF_001687245.7. Lineage (NCBI taxonomy): Eukaryota > Metazoa > Arthropoda > Insecta > Diptera > Tephritidae > Rhagoletis > Rhagoletis zephyria. The sequence goes on from NW_016157936.1 coordinate 90,723, forward strand.
ATTTTGTGTAATGTTTACCTCTTGCACAGCTGATGTGCATATGTACATCAGTGATTCTCTAGATCTAAGAGAAAACAAGAGAAAACAAGTGAAAACAAGAGAAAACAAGAGAAAGCAAGAGAAAACAAGACAAAACAAGAGAAAACAAGATAAAACAAGAGAAAACAACAAAAAAATTTGTCGATAGCTTTAAAAATTTCGTCGCTAGTGGTGTAAGTCTTAAGTACTTCGCTCATCAAAAGTTCTTCGTCGATTTGCATTGGGAATGAGTACCTCACTAACACGAGAAGACTGCCTCTAAAATCGTGTTGATTCGCTCTTTGACAGCGCGAAGCTGCTGCGCTTGTTACGAGAACAGCCCAGCCAGCGAAAAATCCGAAAATTAATCCAAAAACGGGAAGAAAAGTGAATGAAACGCGGATTAGGTCTACAAAAGTACCGAAAGTGGTTGTGAAAAGGGTACGTGTTCGTTTATTTTTCTGAAAATTTTCTGATTAAATCTTACGTTGACAATACGTACTGGGGAACTACGCTTAAGAGCGAAATATCCCTTTGCTGCAAGCTATTTATGTTGTGTGTGGGGTTTGGCGAGCCGCTGAAAGTAATTTTAATAAAAATCTAAATTTTTTGATTTTCTGGCCGCCATGTTGAAGTTTGATCAAACCGCTTGCGTTGTGTATGGAAAGTCTAAATAATTTATCCGCACCACTAGTATACTCTAGCCACTAGTGGCACCCCAGGCATATGCTCGCGGCACCTCAGGGTGCCGCGTCTCCCACTTTGGGAAGGCCTGCTTTAGTTGAAGGTACAACTTGCAAAAAAAAAACGTCCAAAACTGTCAGGAGGGGTATGTTACCCGTGTTAACCGTTTAAAAGTTATTTAAAAACACTTTTTTACAAATAGTGCTCTTTTTTATGAGTACGCTCAAAAATGCACTAAATCACTAATATTCTCTATTGAAACACTAGTAAAATATATTATTTGAAAAACTTTTTCATAAAGTACATAAGTTTAACAACAAAAGATTGTTTATTTTGTTATTAAAAAACAAGGAAGCCATGTTCCCGAAATGAAACGAGAAAATGAAAAATGGCGTAAAGTACTGTCACTTTATTTCAGTTTTCCTCATATGGCGTCTGCAATGTTGAGTACTTTTCGGTCATTTGCAATTTTATACACACTTAAATTTTATATAAGTATATCCTACAGATTAAAAAGAAAAGCTCATAGATATATACGTACATATGTATGTATATTAGTTTGCATCACTCGCCATACAAAAAAATCGGTACTATTTTTCCATTTGAATTATAAAATCTAATATATTTTAGGACGTCCACCAAAATATTAAGATTCAAGTGAGCAGGACCGATTTGAAAATACCTCCAAAAATGGAGTTTTTTATGAATAAAAATAGTTTCTTAAAGATTTATTTGAAAAAAATCCCCTAAAATGACAAAACGGTTTAAGCTTAAAATATTTGCATAAAAATAAAAATAAAAAAATAAAATAAAAATATTAAAAAAAATTTTAAAAAATTTTGAACGGAACCATAATGATGAGATTTTTGATGCTGTTTTTTTAAATTTTTTCAAAAATTCGTACAAGAAAAACCTGAATAACTTATCCTAAACTATTCCGATTTAGACTTGTGAGGTATCATTGCAAAGATGTTTTCTCACCCTTTTTATTTCTTTGCTAATAAGCTCATTCAAAGGATGGAAGAGAAAGGTAGGATGAACGAACGTCATTCAAAGTTGAATTAAGATGTGTTGGTATTCGAAAAAGAGATGGGACACGAATGACGTTTTTTGGCCAGAAATAAAAACAGTGTGAAAATACCTTTCTAGTTATTCAAGTTTTTCGTAAATCAATCTTTGAAAAAAGTAAAAAAACAGCATCAAAAATCTCATTCTTACGATTCCGTTGAAAAGATTTTTAAATATTTTATGCAGATTTTTTGAGCTTAATCGAATTTGTCATTTTTCAAAAAGTTCTTTAAGAAACTATTTTGATTCATAAAAAACTTTATTTTTGGAGGTATTTTCAAATCGGTCCAGCTCACTTAAATCTTTATATTTTTACGAAATATTTTGGTGGACGTCTTAAAATATAATAAATTTTGTAATCCCGGCGGAAAAACGGCAACTTTTTTTGGTGATGCACTCTAATATCTATATATTAATTTGTGTAGATATATGTATGTATGTATGTATGTAAGATGCATAATAACTTCAGGTATGTATAAAATTGTTAATGATAAAAACGAAAAGTACTCAACCTCATATACTTAGTATTCGTCGTTTAAAGTACAAAACCGCGCAACGTCGTTCTGCAAAAAAATTGATTTACTCACCAAAGCTCTTGGCTCAAGCCTATCCATTCGTCCTGACATATACTAGCCAGAAATGCGGTTGCTTTATAAAAGATAGAACAATTTTGAAATATGAGTGTTTTTATTCTACAAAATAATTTATGCAACCTCACATACGTCGGCCGCTGTGGTGTAGTTGTAAGCAGTGCGCGCTTCCACTCCGTAGGACCCGGATTCAAACCCTGGTCAAAGCAACATCGCAAAAAATATAGAAAAAAGGTTTTTTCTTCACAGCGGTCGTCCGTCGGCAGACAATGGCAAACCTCCGATTGTATTTCTGCCATGAAAAACAGCTTCTCATAAAAATACAATCGCCGTTCGGAGTCGGCGTAAAACTGTAGGTCCCTCCGCTTTGTGTGGCAATATCAAGGCGTACGCCACAAGTCGGAGGAGAAGCTCGACCAAACACTAACATATGTGTAAGCGCCAATCGATATATATATATATATAACCTCACATACGAGGGTTTGCGTTATCTTGATAGGCGGTTTTGCATTATCTTGATACGCAGCCTTATACTTCAAACGACGATATATAGATATATAAATATATCTTACTGATTTAAAAGAAAACCTCATATATGTACAGCGTGGCGACGAATAACTGTTACCCAGATATTTTTGAGAAATAAAAGTCCTTTATAGATTTTGGGAAAAAAGTATTTTATTGTTATTTTTCCACAGATTTTACTTTAGTTGCATTAATTAGTTTTTAAATTTTAATCCTTATTTGAATTTGCCAGCAGTGTAAACTTTGAGAGGAAAGTTCATTTGTGGAAAAATATCAATAAAATACTTTTTTCGCAAAATCTTTAAAGGACCCTTTTATTTCTCAAAAAAACCCGGGTAACAGTTATTCGTCGCCACGCTGTACATATGTATATCATCAAAAGCATAAAGAATGAACAAAGCAACAATTTTATACGAGGGCCGCGAGGCGCGATCGCGGCGGGTCCGGATGCGTGACGCGGAGCGCGAGCACGGCGCGGGGTGGCGAGCCGACGCGGACCGCCGCTAAAGATACATTTACTTTTTGTATTGAAATAAGATCGTATGGCTTTATTTCTCATATGTAAAAATTTCGCTTATGGCTTTATTTCATTTTCCCCATGGAAATAAAGCCATATGGCGTTATTTCCTACGGCTTTATTGCACGACAGCGTTCTAGAATGCAAAACAGAGCGTAGTCTCATAAAAAAAAAAATTTAAAAATTAACGGTAATTTTTGGTCACTTGAAATTTGCACATTATTAGACTTAAATTGAATAGGCTATAAAACTGTGTACTCGAAAAAATTTTAACACTTCTGAGGAAAAAATTTTAAATTTGAGTGAAAATTTGTTGAATTTGTACTGCAAATATTTACACATCAACGTTTAAAGAAAAAAACCGCGTATCGTGGTTCTGCAAAACCTCGTAGCTGACATGTGTACCAAAAAATATACATATCTGCTCACCGGAAACTCCTGGCATCAATCCCTTATCCATTCATACTGGAATATCGATACTTAGACATAAGAAGAGACAATTGGGGATACAAGAGAGATTCGTTTTGAAATAAGACAAGTTTTACTCTCTCCTATAAAAGGTTGGCAATCTCACATACGAGGTTTTGCATTTTATTGTTACGCGGTTTTGTACTTTAAACGACGAAATATAGAAAATGATTGAGTGGGATTCAATCATAATAGTGTAAGAAACGTGCAATTAGTAAAAATAGTGAGCCTGCTTTTAGCGCAGGCTTATGCGGTAAGTACTTGCACTCTGACACATAGCTTTACATGTATGTATGTACATATGAACATATGAACATGTACATATGTACATTTACATACATACAGTTACTCGCATAAGTATGTTACCTTGATATTTTTTATAATATTCAAAATAATTTCATGGTTAACTTTTCCGTTTTTTTAATACGTACTATCCTAGCTACGTAATATCCTAGCTCATTCTACTACAAAATCAATTTATAAAAAATTTACCATGAAAAACGTTTTGAATACCGCAAAAAACTTAAAACTAAATATTTTTGTGAGAGACTGTATGTATATAAATAGATGCAAAAACATCCCCGCCTACGTCACTAATTTGCTTGAGTACTCATACGCCTCAGCACCTTGCAACACAGTTGACTTAATCGCATTGCGCACGCGTGGACGCTCATTTTTTATTACTATCATTTATTTTTAGTCAATCTGTGATACTTTGTAGTGATGCACAACTGCATGCAGCAACTCATATTAATATGTATATATATGCACATATTTATTGCGTTTCCCTTTTAAGTATCTACACTGATAATTGCTCATAATCAACATGTTTGACGCATGCCAACGCAACGAACAGGTGTGTATGTACATTAATTAAGGTGGTCAAATAATGCATGTGAAAAACTAAAGTCGGGATTTTTATGCTCTCGGCCCCTAGGATTGTTCTATACCGAAAAAAATATACCCCAATTTTTTATTTTTTTTTGAAATCAAAAAAGCACCCAAAGTTGTACATGTATTTTATATGGAGAAAAAACAACTTTCCGTGGAAATGGTATAGAATTCTATCGGAAAAATCTGCTTATCTGCAGGAGATTTCCAATAATAATACCCAATTGTTTATTTAACAATTTTTTCATAGCAACTATGATTTATAGGTCAGCTATAAACCCACGAAAACCGCGAAAAATACACTGGGGGACAAATAAAAAATCGTTAATATTAAAAAATGGTTAAAGAAACAATTGGATACTATTATTGAAAGTCTCCTGAAGAGAAGAAGAGTTTTCTGATCGAAAAATATTTATTTTCAAGAATTCTATACCATTTCTACGAATAGTTGCATTTTTCCCATATAAAAATACATGGAAAACTTTGAGCGCTTTGAGAGATCTCTAAATATCTTTCGATTTCAAAATTAAAAAATAGGGTATACTTTTTTCGATATAGAACAATGCTAGGGGGTGAGAGTATTACGATGCCAACTTTACTGTTTTTGGACGACCCTAATGTACATGCATACATATGTATGTGGTTACAATAACAATGGAATTGCTGCAATACGTCATACAGGGTAAATTGCTTGCTAGGACAATATGCCGAATGACGCAATGGTAGTGTTGCAGCCCTCGGAGTTCTCAAGCATTTTGTTTATACGTACGTACATTAGACTGCATCACTCCCCATACAAAAAACAATCGGTACTGTTTGTCCATTGAAATTATATAATCTATTATATTTTAAGACGACCACCAAAATATTAAGATTTAAGCGAGCTGGACCGATTTGAAAATACATACCTCCAACAATGGAGTTTTTTATGAATAAAAATAGTTTTTTAAAGAACTTATTAAGAAAATATTTAAAAAAAAATTATATTTGAACCGAATCGTAATAATGAGATTTTTGATGCTGTTTTTTTTTTTAATTTTTTCAAAGATTGGTATAAGAAAAGCCTGCATAACTGAACCTAAACTCTTCCGATTTAGACTTGTGAAGTATCATTGGAAAGTATTTTCTCACCCTTTTTAATTCTTTGCTAATAAGCTCATTCAAAGGAGGAAAGAGAAAGGTAGGATGAACGAACATCATTCAAAGTTGAACGAAGATGTTTTGGTATTTGAAAAAAAAAAAAAAAATTGGGCATGAATGACTTTGTTTTGCACATAAATAAAAATAGTGAGGAAATCCTTTTCTACCGAGATCCCATAAGTCTAATTCAGAATAGGTTTGGCCCAGTTATTTAACTTTTTCGTAAATCAATCTTTGACAAAAGTGTAGAACAGCATCAAAAATCTCATTATTACGATTCCGTTGAAAAGATTTTTTAAATATTTTTATGCAGATTTTTTAGCCTATCTGTTTTTTTTATCTGAGGGCACTTTTTTCAAAAAAATCTTTAAGAAACTATTTTTTTGTAAATTTGCACATACCAAGTAATGTAGATTCCCATCATCATGCCACCCTTACTTATGCAGGGGTCGAACTTTCTCACCGATTAATTCATACACTTCTTATCGGAAACTTTTGTTTTTGTTGTTACAATTTTTTTGTTAAGTGCGTCACTTTTTGGCAACGATTGCCCCCCAAAATCACCGAAACGAAATTTCCAAACACGCTTCCGGTCGCTGACAACTGAGTGGTTGTGAATAAATATCTGGTGATGAAATGGAAAACACGTTGGAAATTTTTTTTTGTTTTTTCTTTTTATTATACGTGTATTTATTTATTTGCTGAATCTTCTTATGTTACATCTGTTAAGCCTAACAACAAGTTTAAAAATCTTACGTATAATTTACAATAATATAGCTCCAGCCCTGGGGTTGGGCCCTGCTGGTTTAACGTCGCTCAACAAAAGGCTGGTAGATCTCTCCTTCGCAGGCGTGTTATATTTGTTGTGTTGCACAGGCCACTTGCTAGTGGATTTGGGTGGTTACGCAGGTTTATTTTATATTCTTCTCTGCTGCTGCAGAGATATGCATGCATAGTATGCATAGTAAATGTTCCTCTACTCGTCTTGAAGCTCTATAGGGACATATATTACGACTTACTAGGGCAGTATCATCTGCGAAGTTGGGAGTTAGTAACTATATCCTTGCTAGTTGGAATATCTGAAGTGTAGATGATGTACAACATAGGAGTACACTACCTTGAGGAACGCCAGCCGTTATCGACATGTCTTTTGAAGTGAAATTGGATAATTTTACAGCAAATTTTCTGTTAGATAAGCATGATTTAAATATTTAGTAGAATTTCGGCGGTAAAGATTTTTTAATTTTATATATAAGACCGTCGTGCCAAACTTTGTCGAATGCTTGTGCCACATCCGAGAAAAATTGCAGAGCAGTACTCTCTGAGCTCAAATGCCCTTCTGATTTCATTTGTAATTCGATTAACTTGTCTAATTGAACCATATTTTTCTCGGAAACCAAATTGGTGTGCTGGTATTAAATTGCGTTCATGGTGAAAGAGAGATATCTTTGATACGAGTACTTTTTCGAATACTTTGGAAAGACAGGGCAGTAAGCTTATTGTTATAGGTTTGGCTATCATGATTATCTTCGATCTTTTCTATGATTTCGGAAAGTAACAGAATTTGAGAGGATAGCGTTGAAAAGTTCAGAAAGAATTGCTAGTGCAACATTGGAAGTGGGAGCCGAAATGTTGCATGTTTTTTTTTTCAAAAAAATTGTCAAACGATCCATGAATTTATTTCTGGGTACGCGAAAATTTAAAAAATCTAGGATTACGCAGTCGAATTTTATACCATTTTTCTTATGGGAAAAGAAACTTTTTCATTCTAACAGGGCAATTCTGGCTAAGATACACAGCTGCAAGACAATTTGCAAGATACGTAAGTACAGTGACGAGCAAAACTGTAACATGGTTAAACACTTTTTCTTTCAGGCACCGCTATATTTCCAAGTTCTAACGACTTTCATACTTTTGCTGTATATTCTTGTTGGTACATCCCTACTCCCTCTCTCATAATGATTTGAAGTCAATACAACAACAATAAAAAAACAGCAGACAAAAATGTAAATTAAGGCAGATGTTACAGTTTTGCACTCATATATTTTTAAGAGCTTTTTAACAATTTTCACGAAAAAAAAGAACTACTAACACAATGTTCAGTACTCTTTTGCCTGTTTCAGTTCCTGGATGTGATTTGGCATACCTTATTTGTATCTTTGTAAAAATTCTGGAGGTATATCCTTAGTTTGCTTTCACAGCTCATGTACTCGATTTTACGGACTTTGATACTTATTAAGCTGTGCTTTTAGTTGATTTCGCAAATTCTCGATGAGATTCATATCCGCGGTTTGTGGAGGTCATTTCAAATTAGCAAATTTTTGCTTTTGTATCCAGTCTTTGCGAACATATGCAGTATGTTTTGGGTGATTTTTCAGCAGAAACTCTCATTTTTCGACTACATCTTGCAAATTTTGTTGAAATATGAACAGATACTGTTCCTTACGCATAATGCGTACTAACGGACCAACAAAATTTTTGAAATACAACCCCAAACAATTAAGATCCTACCACTGTGATTCACAGTTTGCAGTACATGATGCGCTTAGGCTTAATTTGGGTCTTTGATCCAATACCATGCCCGGCCATCTGATTGAAAGCGATTAATTTAGTCTTGTCAGATCAAATAACCTTCAATTGAAACTTAAAAATATGTTTTTTATTGCATTATGAANGTTATTTACTGGTGATCACTTCTTCAATAAATTACAATATAGAAAAAAGTCATCTGACTTCCAACTAAGTAAAAGATAACTGTCAAATGCAAAACTGAGAGTGAGTGCAAAACTGTAACATCTGCCTTAATTTACATTTTGGTCTGTTGGTTTTTTTATTGTTGTTGTATTGACTTCAAATCATTATGAGAGAGGGAGTAGGGATGTACCAACAATATTCAACAAAGGGATGAAAGTCGTTAGAACTTGGAAATATAGCGGTGGCTGAAACAAAAAGTGTTAAACCATGTTACAGTTTTGCTCGTCACTGTAGTTTGAATGATTTTGTTTATTGTGGCCCGAAAGTTTTACAAAGAAGACGGTGAAAACCTCTTTTGAGGAAGCACTTGAGCATGTTCCAAATGGAAATGTAAATATGTATATATGTATGCATATCCATACTACAACAAATTTAGAGCACGCTGCTCCAATTGTTGCAATGGCCGAGTGAGCAAAGAACTTGGCATGCCATTCCAGGAATCCAATCAGTTCGTAGCAAATCCAAATAAGCATTACTTCACAAAGGCCCTAACCAACACCTTTTTCGAAACTGCGTTTTCGTTTTTCTTTTTACCTCCCTTTTATTAGCTCGGGAAGTAACTATGTAATATTGATGCGCCTAAAAGATGCAGCGATTTCTATTCTCAAGTTACATACCTGCTGACAGTACGAATGGAAATTATAATAGCGAGGTTTTAGTTTTTAAACTATAATTTTATTGAAGTGAAACTTCTTACACGAGTTCGGAAATGGTTGCGTGAAATATTTAACACCAAGGCATAAAATCTGTATCGTTAGAAAATCGAATTCAAAATTAAATATTTAACATCGCGTCATAAAACCTGAATGATACGGTTCGGTTTTAAAAGATGAGGTGTCCAATGAAAGGGCTTGCTTGATCTGTAGATGTGTAATATGATTTTAGTTTTTTAAAGGGTTGCCATATATACGAAAATCTAATTCAAATTATTTATTAAAATAAAAAAAGTATCCCAATATAGGTATCAAGGGAAATGGTTTTGAATAAAGATGAAGATGATAAAGATGATGAAGATGAAGATGAAGATGAAGATGAAGATGAAGATGAAGATGAAGATGAAGATGATGATGAAAATGAAGATGAAGATGAAGATGAAGATGAAGACGAAGATGAAGATGATGATGAAAATGAAGATGAATGACAAATAAGAATTATGTAAACTTTGCAGATGGTTAGATAAAGTTAAAAAATTAAAGGTTGTTAAAAAAAATTATAAATAAATATGTTTTTTGTAGTTATATTAGAAAATATGTACATGTGTATGTATATCGCACATTTCTTTCTTTCTGGCATTTCCTCTATTAATTTTTACTTCTTCCGCGCGTAGGGACTACACGCACTGAGTTTTTTTGGTAGGATGGATATGTCTTTATTTTATATCAGTTTGAAAACCTAATTACAAACTGTATAAGCAAAAAACTAAGAAACTGAAATTCATTCACATTGCAGTCACAGTCATTTCTACAAAAAGTAAAAAATAAGAGAACATCTTTACACTTATATTTATACATACATATTGGGGATGTTGCGAATGTGGAATTTTAGACATCCGCGGATGCGAGTGCGGTTGTCAGGTATTTTTAAGAAACAATTAAATTAAGTAAGTGATTTAAGTTATTTGGTAAAAATGGAAAGGTATATTTTTAATAATGTTTATTTTATTTAGTACTTGAATTTAAAAATTGGAACATTATATTTAATAAAAAGTAATGAGAATTGGATCGGGGCTGAAATTGTCGAATGTATTCTCATCGTTTTTAGATTTTAGTTTTTGTAATTCATTTTTAATACTTTCTTCTGCGACTGGTTTGAAAAATGTATGTGGATATGGAAAATAATTTAATATTTTCCAGGAAATGCAAAATTTTAACAAAATTCTGTTTTCAGAGTCGTAGCTGCCAGCCGAATCGGATCAGAATATTGTTATTTTTATAACCATTTGGATTATTGGAATAACGGATGATGAGGGTCTCAGATAGTTACGTAATGCTTGATAGCTCGATTATATAGCTTAAGAAATAAAATGTTTAGAGACACTTTGATAAATATAACCACGGGCAAAAAATATTGGCTACAATTTGTCATTTTGTTTGCCATATATACGTTTTATCGGTGCACTTTCACAACATTTGCATTCGCAAAAGCTCCGCATTGATTATTGAATGTTAAAATTAATGCGAAAGCTCCGCGGTTGCTAATGCAAATGCGAATATTCGCAACAACCCTGATACATATGTATATTCATGTGTGTATTAATATTAGTATATGTATCACATTGTAAATATGCTGGCTAAAATTCTTCTTTGAAATATCAATACCTTATCATCAAAATACTTATATGCTATTAAAACAGTCCTATCTTTTATTGCTAAGGTTTTCAATACATTAGGGTTGTTCAGGTTGCATATGATCATGCATTGGCATTTTTCGGTGCATTTGCAAATTCGCAACAATAAAATGTAAATGGTTGGCATAATTTATAATCTATATCTATACTATTTATATAAAGAGAAGTCCCTTTTTTTGTAACAGGTAATCTCGCGAACGGCTGGTCCGACTTTCTTGAAATTTTGTATAAAAACAGCCTTCAGCAACCACCATGTTTTAGGCCAAAAAAATTACTTTTTTCCGGTAGGTGGACCAGGGACCGATCTATTCGAAAAAAACTTATTATGGTCCGATTTGCTTAAAATTTGGTATGTAGGTAGCTTTTTGCGTAGATTAGCATATAGGATCCTTTTCTTTCCGTGAAGTGGACCAAGGACCGACCTATTCGAAAAAAATCGTATTTATGGTCCGATTTGCTTAAAATTTGGTATGTAGGTAGCTTTTTGCGTAGATTAGCATATAGGATCCTTTTCTTTCCGTGAAGTGGACCAAGGACCGACCTATTCGAAAAAAATCGTATTTATGGTCCGATTTGCTTAAAATTTGGTATGTAGGTAGCTTTTTGCCTAGATTAGCATATTGGATCCTTTTTTCCGCGAAGTGGACCAGGGAACGATCTATTCGAAAAATCTTATCTATGGTCCAATTTGATTAAAATTTTGTACCTAGGTAGCTTTTTGCCTAGATATAGGATCCTGTTTTCGAATTTTCATGAAATTTCGAATATAAATAGCTTTGAGCAACCGCCATATCAATCAGAAACAACAGATACAGCCAAAATATGGTAATGATATATAATATATATATTTTATTTATTCATTTATTTATTTATTTGGTCTACAGAAAAATAGTTTCTTACAGACAAATGAGAATAGAACATTTAGATACATAGTAATTTATAATAATAATAACAACATAAAATAGCAGGTTTGGTAGCTGGCGACGCCTAGTCTTCAGTCTACTTTCGTGTGCGGCGGGCGGAGAGACCTAGTTTCCGCTCCGCGCTGCGGACTGGCTGTTGATCAAGGTCGGTAAGGCCGGGTTTCCGATCTATCCGATCTTTGTATGTGTGGCAGGCGGAAAGCTCTGGTTTCCGCTCCGCGCTGCGGACTGGCTGTTGATCAAGGTCGGTAAGGCCGGGTTTCCGATCTATCCGATCTTTGTATGTGTGGCAGGCGGAAAGCTCTGGTTTCCGCTCCGCGCTGCGGACTGGCTGTTGATCAAGGTCGGTAAGGCCGGGTTTCCGATCTATCCGATCTTTGTATGTGTGGCAGGCGGAAAGCTCTGGTTTCCGCTCCGCGCTATGAACAAGCTGTTGCACATGGTCGGAAACTACGAGTTTCCGATCCATGTTCCCGAAGTCATTACTTTGAGTGTGTGGCAGGCGGAAAGCTCTAGTTTCCGCTCCGCACTGTGGACAAGCTGTTCAGCATGGTCGGAAAGAACGAGTTTCCGATCCATGTTCCCGAAGTCATTACTTTGAGTGTGTGGCAGGCGGAAAGCTCCAGTTTCCGCTCCGCGCTGTGGACAAGCTGTTGATCATGGTCGGAAAGGCCGAGTTTCCGATCCATGCTCGTATTGTCTTACGCGGTCGCGAAAATATACGAAGCCGATTACAGTTGTACTAAGCAGTCATAGATATTGTGTAATTTATCGTTCCCGGTTAAAGATATTAATTTATTTAGTTACAAAAAAGCGATTCACGTTTACGTTTACCTCATAAACTGAACAGAAATACAGTTCACCAGCTGAACGATAAGGTGCAATGTAAGGGTTTACATGTTATTTATTCAAAATCTCAAGTAAGGTTTTCTTAATGGTAAAATGTGAGTCGGAGGTGTCAAAATAGTCGTAATGCTTATTAAAGTCCTGGCATAGGCAACGAAAAACGGCATGCATTTCAAAATTTGTTCTACAAATAGTTAACTTAATGGGCTTGTAATGTCTAGAAGGCCTAGAAGGAATACAAAACGTGATCTGGTTCAGTAGAAAGGGACTATTGACCATCCCGTTCAAGATCTTAATCATGAACAAAACCCCGAGCATCTCTCTACGGCTGTGCAGCGTTGGCAAATTTATGAGCTTCAAGCGGCTTTTGTACGGTGGGAGATTTAATGTCGAATCCCAAGGCAAATTATTTAATGCGAATAATAAGAATTGTTTCTGTACTCTGTCAGAGTGCATTTGATATCTAGGGTTCCAAATGACGGACCCGTATTCTAAGATCGGCCTGACTAGGGAGGTGAAGAGAGCTTTAGTGACATAAGGATCTCTGAATTCTTTAGCCCAACGTTTGATGAAAGCCAAGACGCCCTTGGCTCTATTAACACAAGAGTTTACATGGGACTTGAATTCAAGCTTAGAGTCCATGGTTACGCCTAGATCGATGAAATTAGTTACCTGATCAACACTATGTTCACAAATGCGGTAGCTATATGATTGAAAGGGTTTTCTAGAGAAACACATAAATTTACACTTTTTCAAGTTAAGTGACATAGAATTTACTTCGCACCATTTAAACACATTACTAAGGTCCATCTGTAATTGTTTCCTGTCTCCTGGGACAAAAATGGACTTAAATAACTTAACGTCGTCTGCGTACATTAAGCAATTCGAATACTTCAAAATATTTGGAAGATCGTTGATGAATAAAATAAACAGAAGGGGACCAAGGTGGCTACCTTGAGGTACACCTGACGTCACATGAATTACACGAGATGAACATTTTTTAAAGATAACCCTCTGTCTCCTGCCAATTAAATAAGAAGAAAGCCAG
>NW_016157936.1:104615-118485 GCF_001687245.7 Rhagoletis zephyria
ACATTACTAAGGTCCACCTGTAATTGTTTCCTGTCTCCTGGGGCACCAATGAACTTAAATAACTTAACGTCGTCTGCGTACATTAAGCAATTCGAATACTTCAAAATATTTGGAAGATCGTTGATGAATAAAATAAACAGAAGAGGACCAAGGTGGCTACCTCGAGGCACACCTGACGTCACATGAATTACACGGGATGAACATTTTTTAAAGATAACCCCCTGTTTCCTGCCAATTAAATAAGAAGAAAGCCAGCGCAGCACGATTGGAGGGAAACCAATTTTATCAAGTTTGTATATTAGAGTTGAATGAGATACTTTATCAAAAGCCTTGCCGAAATCAGTGTAAATGACGTCAGTTTGGTAATTACTTTTGAAACCATTGTTCACATTTGTAGTGAATTCAAGAAGGTTTGATACAGTTGATTTACCTTTACAAAAGCCATGTTGTGATACATCGATAACGGGTGTTATGGAATAAGATAGTTCTTCCGTAACGATTTCTTCAAATAATTTAGGAATGGCACAAAGCTTAGCGATTCCCCTCCCTATAATTCGCAATATTCGACCTGCTTCCATTTTTATAAAGCGGCAAGATATACGACTCCTTCCACAAAGAGGGGAAAACTCCTTGCTTTAGAGAAGCATTGAAGATGTTTGTTAATGGCTTATATAGATAATCAGCACAACTTATTAGGACACAGGAGGGAATACCATCCGGGCCGCTTAGAAAAGAATTTTTTAAACTATTCAAATGAAGGAGAACATTGTCAGCGGAGATTGAAGGAATACGGATGTGGTCAAACTGTGGGAATGGAAGAGGATAGCTAGGAGTTTTTTCATTTGGCTCGACAGAATAGTTCGATTCAAGATAATTTGCAAACATATCAGCAATCATATCATCATCACTAGAAATAACATCATCTAATTTCAGTGTTGAGGGAAACCCATTTATTTTACGTTTTGAGTTAACAAAATTATAAAATGACTTGGGATTAGAAACGATGTTAATGCCAGTTTTATTAATGTAATTCCTGTAACCTTTTCTGTTTAAGGCATTGTATTTATGACGAAGGATGGAGTACGCGGCGTAGTGAGAAGACAGGCCTGATTTTTTATAAAGTTTAAATGATTTAGTTTTCTGATTTTTTAAATGCTTTAGCTCTGAGTTAAACCACAACGAGTTACGAGGTCCGGTATTTTCTTTAACAAGAGGAATGAATTTACTGAATATATTATTCAAGATTTTACTAAAGTGTAAGGCACTGTTCTCAACATCCCCATCGTACTCAGGCCAGATTATTTCAGATATAGCTATTTAAAGCTTGTCGTAGTTAGCGTATTTCAAAGAATATCGCCGACCTTTCGGTTTTCTAGTTTCAGGACAATAACATGAATCGTAGGATAGTGCCAAGGACAACTCAAGTGGTGGGTGATAAGGGTCTATAGGTATAACTAAAGAATCGCCGCGTATTATAGTGCATTTATCAGTATCATCAATAAACGCTAAATCAAGACATTTACCTAAGTTGTTGATAACTGAATTAATCTGATATAGACCAAGATCGGAAAGTTCGTTAAGAAATTAGTTAAGTACATCCCGAGAAGAATTTGGCACCAGAATTCCATCCACCGAATCCCAGGAAACACACGCTAGATTGAAATCACCCAACACAACAATCGAATCGGAGGGCTTGACATGGCAAACAAAGAGAGCAATAATGAAAAATGTTAGAAGTAAACCGAAGGGTTAGAGTTTGGTGGAATATAAATTGCAACAAGTAAAACACTACTTGAGGGGCACCGTATTCTAACACAGAGGAATTCAACATTATCTGAACCTGTGAACACAACTTTTTCAGAGAAAAAGTCGGTCTGAACAGCTATTATAACACCCCCACCTTTTCTATCTAAGCGATCATTTCTAAATATTTCATACTTACTACACAATATTTCACTATTAAACACATTCGGTTTTAGCCAAGTTTCAGTAAAAACCAAAATTTCATAATTTAAATCAAAAGACTTTAAGTGCAGCTCAGTTAATTTAGTATTTAGACCCCTAACATTTTGGTAATAAATAGAGCTCGGATTTTTATGCAAATTGAATATGCAAAATATATGCAAAAAATATGCAAGAACTATGCAAAATATACTAAAAAACTTAAAAAAAAAATACATAGTTAGATATGCTAAAAAATCTTTATGCAACAATTTAAATAACACCTAGGAAACAAGACCGAAGTCGGTGGCACTAGTGTCCATGTTATTAAGATTTCAGAGAAAATTAAACAAGTTTTGTTAAACGCATATCTTCAAATTTATTAAAAACTTGTATTTAGTTAACCCTTTAAACTACCTTAGTAGTATCTGGGGAAATCATCCGCATTTGCGCCCAACCATTGCCAAAGTCCCCAACGTCATAGACCAGGAGCGCATCCTGGAGGAGAGTAGGAAGAAAAAGCCAATCCTCTCTTCTTCAGAGTCGGAAGAGGACCAATCTCTTGCAGGAGATGTAGGTATAGAGGCAGTTCGCTGCCAACTACCCTCCCATGAAGAGGAAGTATCGGGGGGCGAAACGCAAGCAGGGGAAACCCTCTTCTGTGTCTGACCGAACTCCTCCTGTCACTGCATTCAATAAGCGGCCCAGGTATACAGAGGTTACTCCAGTGGGACCTTTATGGATGTACCGACATCTAAATCAGCTTGCGAACGTTGCAAGAGAAGGAAAGCTGTGGTAACAGACACCAATGGCTGTCCCAATACCTCTTCGAGTCATAGTGTGGCACGGTACTGGTGTGGAAATGCCCAAGATCACATGACTACTGCGGAAATTAAACACTGAGCCGGGCCGTCATTACCGCCGGCACAGTAGCCGATACTCGTCCATAAGGGAGGGATGGAATCATTGTTGTAAAATGCCTCTCCCTAGCTAACTGGGATTGGCTCAAAGCTGTGGAGCAAAGAATACCGCTCACAAAGGGAACAGACTTCACTGTTTACTGTGCCAATTATGAATGAGTATAATTCGCTCTGCGAAGAGGGCTGCAGCGGGATTGAAACCGTGAGTCAAACGGCTAGGCTGGTAAAAGTTCTGAGGGCCAAACCACAAAGCTGCGTTCACTCAAGAGTCCTGATGGCTTTTTAACGGAGAACTCTCTGTGCTTCTAGAGACTCAATTTCGTGGAAATCAGGTGATAGTTTCGCCTTCCTCTCACTCGACTGGTGAGGGAGGGTATGCGAGAACCACAGGTCAAGATACAACTGGCTTTTTGCCAGAAATGTGGCTAATGAAGATGCCCTAAGGTATGCTATTGAGTATTTTGACAGTCTCAAATCTCCCGGTCCGGATGTCATCCTACCTATTGTACTTAAAGATGGTGTTGAGCTTTAGTTGGCGAACTTGCAAAAGATTTTCACAGCATCGCTTGCACTTGCCTATATACCACAAATAAATTAGATTTGTTCTATGCTGGCGTAGCTGGTCATCACTATTGAGGCAGAAGGAGGTCAGTATGTCGCGTGCGGAGTTAACAAGAGCTGCCATCAAAGTGGCATGCTTATAATAATTTATTTATAGGAAATATGCAAAATATATACGAAGATGTGCAAATATGCAAAAAATATGCAAACATGCAAAATATGTGAAAATATGCAAAACATAATAGGTCCAAATTAACTCACTTCCTCCTATAATGAGTTTCTACCCAGGTCCGGACTTTCTGTGATGTTAAACAAAAATAATCATTCGCATAAATATCCGAGCTCTAGTAATAAATATTGAAGAAAAAATTACTTATAAGTTTTTTGATCCTGAGGAGGGAATTCGAACAGTATTTTCATTCCGATCTCGAGGTTTAAACTCAAACTCACTAACTAAAGCACCATTGTGCCAGAATGAACCATCAACAATGTTTTGAAAATGGTCGGCGGAAATATCAATTTTGAAGGAAGATATGCTTCTTTCGTATGAAAAATTAAATTTTCTAATAGCTATGTGCCGGGGATTAAGCTTTGATGTTATATAAGACTTAACATCTTCAACCGGCGTTTCACTAGAAAAGCGCGAAACAAACACAGATTTATTCGCAGGAACTACGATTAATTCTTTCGGTAACGGAGAAGGTCCACTTTGAGATGTAGGTTCAGACACAGTTGTCATTTTTGCTGCAGCCCTTGTAGTGACACCTGAGGAAGATGCAGCTTGAGATAACTCAACACACGGAGAATTAAAACTTATTAATTCCTTATTCAAGCCGGGAGTAGGCAAATAATCAATGGGCGGAGTGTCAATGTCTAAAGCAATGGGATTAGGAACAATGCTGTCTCCTCCATGCTTCCGTTTTTTTGAAGCTTGTTTAAGCTTGGATGATGGAGAGGATGAAGATTCAATGCACTTAAAGTCTTTAAATGCATCTTCATAGCGCTTAAACTTTTCGTTTAGAAGTTTTAACTCCTTACCCAACTCCTGGAAGCCACTTCTGGCGCTCCTAAACATTTTACAAAGCTCAACTTCGGTTGATCTGCACTTGGGGCAAGACCAACGAACACCTTTGTAATCGGTTATGATATCGGCCACCCTACCATTGAGACCAGCACATTTTACGTGAGCTAAGTCATCACACAACCAACACGCAACGCAACGCTCTAAAGGCCGGTCCACATAGAACTTTCGCGTTGGCTTTGGCGTTGGCGTTGGTTTGACAGAACGCACGTTAAAAGTATGCTTGCTACAATGAACGCATGGCAGCGAATGCTTGGGCCACTAAATTAANTAAAATAGGAGCTATTGGAAAAGGGGGCGTGGCACCTCCAATACAAACCCAATTGTTCATACTGGATATCTCTGGAAGTGCTCATGGTAGAGTTCTGAAGCTTGGTATGTANTAAGAAAAACTCACAGTGTACGCTTTTAGTACGATAGTAGAAAAGATGAGCGTTTGAGAGACACAGAAGTCTAGGTATTATTCAATGGTTAGAAACCGTGCTGAACTTAACAATTTTAAAGCCACTGAGCCAAAAAGCTTAAAAGCATAAAAGGAAGCCAAAATCAGCTGTTTGCAGGAAAATTATTTGATCGATGATAAGCAAAATGTATGATAAATCGCGGAAGATGGGAAAATGCACTCTCACGCAAAACAACAATAATGCACCAAAAGAGGCAAATATGCACAAGGAATGACAAGAATATTAATTTTTAATTATCAATCCACGCAATTTATGTCTAAAACACAATAATTTATTGGAGCTTGGCTTCAAATAGCTTTTTCCAGTATAAATTATACAAATTAGAACTGCTTAGCACTTAGATAAACAAAGTAACTTTCGAAATTCTTTCAAACGAATGTTTAAGCAACCGCACAGTACGAACGTTGCCAACGTGTTTTTTACTAATATATATTTGAGAAAAATTTGAGCTATTGAAAAAAGGGGCGTGGAACCTCCTTTACAAACCGAATCTCTCATGCTACATATCTCTGAAAGTGTTCATGGTAGATTTCTGGACCTTGGTATGGAGATATACGAAATCAATCGCATACTCTTGGAGAAAAATTGGAGCTATTGGAAAAGGAGGCGTGGCACCTCCCATACAAACCAAATTTTTCATACTACGTATCTCTGGAAGTGTTCACGGTAGAGTTCTGCAACTTGGTATGGAGATATACGAAATTAATCGCATACTCTATGAGTAAAATAGGAGCTATTGGAAAAGGGGGCGTGGCACCTCCAATACAAACCCAATTGTTCATACTGGATATCTCTGGAAGTGCTCATGGTAGAGTTCTGAAGCTTGGTATGTAGATATAAGAAATCAATTGCATAATCCCGAAGAAAAATTTGAGCTATTGGAAAAGAGGGCGTGGCACCTCCCATACAAACCGAATTTTTCATACTGCATATCTCTGGAAATGTCCATGGTAGAGTATTGGAACTTAGTATGGAGATTTATAAAATCAATCGCATACTCATGAAGAAAAATGGGAGCTATTGGTAAAGGGGGCATGACACCTCCCATACAAACCGAATTTTTCATACTGCATATCTCTGGAAATGTCCATGGTAGAGTATTGGAACTTAGTATGGAGATTTATAAAATCAATCGCATACTCATGAAGAAAAATGGGAGCTATTGGTAAAGGGGGCATGACACCTCCCATACAAACCGAATTTTTCATACTGCATATCTCTGGAAATGTCCATGGTAGAGTATTGGAACTTAGTATGGAGATTTATAAAATCAATCGCATACTCATGAAGAAAAATGGGAGCTATTGGTAAAGGGGGCATGACACCTCCCATACAAACCGAAATTTTATACTGCATATCTCTGAAAGTATTCATGGTAGAGTACTGGAACTTCGTATGGAGATTTTATGTATATGAAATCAAGCCCATACTAATGGAGAAAATTGGGGCTATTTGGAAATGGTGCGTGAGGCCTGCAAACGTACCGACTTTTAGCTATCTTTTAATGTATTTATTATTCTTTTGTAGCTGAGTTTGTGAGTGAAACCCTCCTAAATGATTGTACGGATTTTAACGAAATTTTTTGTGTGTGTTTGAGTGGGTCTCTGGATGGTTTAGTTTCACAATTCAATTCGCCAGTTGCGCTGTAGTTGAGTTATTACTAAAAACCTTATTTATGACTCGATTTGGCTAATATGTTAAATATGTATTGGTCATGGTAAAAAGCAATACTATTGCAAAAACTTGCTGCCAAGTGGCGCTGGAGTCAAGTTATTAGTAAAAATAGCCAAGTGAGAAAAGGTGCCGTGAAGGTCAGATTAAATCGACCTGTTGCACCATTGAGTATATCGAACTCTCCTGTGTTACGATTGGCCCAATGGATGTGATTTTCCAATATTATTATGCGTTCAAGCTTTCAAGGTATTTCGTCTGAAATAAGTACATGTACATTGCATTTCTGTAGAACAATGATTCTCACCCATTTTGAAATTTCCACCAACTATGCTGTAAAGCTTCTAGGACGGATTCACTATAGAACCGGGTCATTGTTGCCGCCAGGGAGTGAAGAGGAAAAAATTCTTCAAATTTACTTCGTTTTGCGAATAACCGTGCTATGAAATGCTGCACAGTTGTAGAATTTCAAGAACTTTTTCATGGATATAACACTTTCTTTGGGTTATTTAAAGCGGCAAATGACCACCAAACCATAATTTTAGCAGATGAATGTGCCAATGAAAATCGTAAACGTGAATTGTTGGACCAAAAAGTTTCAATAGAAAAATAAAAATTTTGGACGGGACCAAGTTTGCCGGGTCTGCTAGTTCTTTATAATTTCTGTATGTAATTCTTAATTGCTGCAGATTTTGTCCTGTATGGACGTATCAAGACACAATTGCATAGCTAGTCTTAAAGCTGAAACAGTCAACGACGTAGCGTAGATAGGTTGTTTTACGCAGACACGATCTACCTTATGGGATTCGCGTGTTAACGAAAACTCACCAGCGCATGGCGGTGACGTTGCCGTTGCTTCTCTCTCTCTCTCTATAAACACGTTACGCTACGTCGTTGACTAACTGCGCTTTTAACTGCAGCGAACACAAATATGAATGTAGACACGAACAAGCGTAAAAGTATAAATACAGAACTAAAACGGTTCTCGAAGGCCATTGGTCTTGCAGAGGCCACAATGTCAACGGTAGGATACTTAATGGTAGTTTCTTATCGCCGCAGCTGCAAGAAGGGCGATAACGTCGAATTAGGAAATGGCAGCACCATTATCGACTCATTCGTAAGTCAAATACCTTGGCGTTTTACTCGACCCTCGTCCGAGCTTATGTGCCCACCTGGAGTGCGCCAACAACAAAGTCACAGTGGGGGCCACAGCGTTTCTTATAATTATGGCAAATACTAGTGGACCACATCAACAATGCAGGCAGCTACTAGCAAGCGTAGTGAGAGCAAAAATACTTATTAGTCATATGTTCGGTGTATAAAATCCACACATCATCGATGCACTCTACGGTATGCTCTGAATTAACAGTCTCGGAAGATACTGCTTTAGTTTTAGTAGACTTATACCTCTTAAGTCCTCATAGACGTACGATCTAATAAGCGGACATCTACTATACGCGGTTTTTATCCATACACGGACTTTCCAATAAACAGACGCGGACACTCAAACATGTCTATCTATGAAAAAAATCTCCCATAATCGGACGCGAAGCTCTAAGAAGCAGTCGATTTTGTTTTTTTTTAGTCTGATGTTGACTCTTGTGCATGTAGATATGTACGTAAATGTACTAGAAAAAAAATCGATTTCTCATTGCCCTCTTTTTGCTGCTTGAGCGATGCGGGCAATGAGTTTTGTCAGTAGCAAAGAGAACGTCACACATTTTAATTTACTTTCAATTGATTCTGTTTTTATCTATTGAAGGATAAATATTATTTTAATGTAGGATCCCGCAACTTCAATTATATTTAATTTGAATTTTTAACCGACTTCACAAAAAGGAGAAGGTTATCAATTCGTCGGAATATTATTTTTTTTTATGTATTTTACAGCATAACTTTGGACCACGTTAACCGATTTCTATAATTCTTTATTTTTAAGAAAGGTGTTACCGCACAGGTGGCACCATTCTGACTTGGTTTATATCCGATCAATCGATCATGAAGAAATTAACGATAATCTTAAATTTTTATATGAAAATTGAAATCTTAAGTGGCGCGGTTGTTTCGAGTTTTGAGCAATTTCTATTTGAAATAAGTGGCACATTTAAATGGCAAAGTTCTAGGGGACAAAATTTCTAATAAACGCATTATTTATATGTTCGCGTACGAAGTGTAGATCTCGACCAACAACGCGCTCGATGCAGCAGCAGGGGAAAGCTACTCAAAACTTTTTTCACAGTATCTCGGAGGTCCATTTTTTTGGCTATTTTCAACTGTGGGTTCGCCAATAGGCCAAGCCCATGAATAAATATTTTCAGTCAGTTGGATCTGTAATCAGCAAATAGTTTTTGTCCCTTTATCAATACGACTTTTCTCTGATTCTTAAGAGTTTTATTGTGGCGAAAATAACTATGTGTGGATTAGGACTACTGGTGAAACCACATAAAAATAAAACGCGCCAATAACTTTACCTCTGAGGTGATGTAGAAAAAAGTTTCGAGTAGCTTCTCCCTTTCCGCTGCATTGAGCGCGTTGTTGGTAGAGATCTATACGTCGTACGTAAATATATAAATAATGTGTTTATTGGAAATTTTGTCCTCTACAACTTTGCCATTTATCTCAAGCAGAAATTGCTCAAAATTCGAAAAACCCGCGCCACTTGCCTAATTTTGGGCATTTTTTGCATATTATTAGCAATAAATAATTGTTAAAAAAAAAATGATAGCCCATGAAAATTGTAGGGAATCGAATTCTCAACAAATTTGTTTGCATGTTCTCGCGAGAAATGCAATATTCGCACGCAAATCGTAAAAAACATAAAATCCAAGACGGCGGACACTTTCCATATCGCATTTGGGGGAAAAAATTTTCATTTTGTGTTCACCTAAACAGGAGACACCTACCTGCGTCAAAAAATTTCTTCCGGGACTTCTTTTTAATCTTACGTCGATTTTGGTCTAAAGTGATCGGGCTAGTGCGCCTTGATGTTGTCACACAAACGGGAGGGGCCTACATTTTTATGCCGACTTCGAACGGCGATTGTATTGTTATGAGAATCGGTTTTTCATGGCAGAAATATATGCCAGATGGCGCCTGAGTCGAGTTATTAGTAAAAATCGTATTTACGATCCGATTTGGCAGATACTCGAGATACGTACATATGCATTGGTAGCGGTAGGTGAAATGCTATTACAAAAAAAGACGTGAGTTGTTCCAGCTTCAACTTCGCATTAAAGTGGCAGTTCTGCTGCAGCGCACTAACACACGCGCAACTACGAAAATGCCCCTACGCAACTTGCAAGCACAAAAGTTACAAACCCATGCAAACGTCCTGTACGTATACACATTAGGGCTATTCGCGATTTGGTGCATAAGAGCTGACAAATTTATGCAATTGCAGAAATATGCCATGGATTGTGAGCGACCTTTATTAAACTGTCATGGTAAACCTTTTTTAATCAGCTGATAGAAATATCAACCACAGTTGCAATGCATAGCATTTTTATGCTATGGATTTTCGGTATTGCAAATTTGTCAAGCCATGACAAATGCAAATGCGTGTATTTTGTTTGTGTATTGAAAATAATTGGCTGTGCTTGTTATTCTCAAAGCTCGAGGAAAAGTTAAGTTTCTTCTCTGTGCCACCCTGCTCGCTTTTTTCTGCTACACATATTATGCTATTTAAATGTATTTTAACTTAATATTTTATTAAAAATACCTGTACAAACCTTTTTTCCTTGCTAAAGTCAATTTTTGTTTACTTTTACATTTGGCATTCCTCCTCTTCTAAGCACTTATAATCGATGAAGCTGGGTTGGACACCAAAAAGATATCGGTTTAATCTGGGATTATTTTATGATTATAATTTTCTATAGCTAATCTCTTTTTCGAATTACAGATTAGTGAGTTAAGCTCGAAAATGAATCTACTTATATTCAGTTACATACATACACATGTAGGGTAGGTTAGAAATTGAACATTAATTTCACTTAATTTTAATCATTTTGCCGATTTTTATTTTTTTTATTCATTTTTAATTCTTTTAATACATGAAATAATCTTACTATAACTTCTACCGCTTAGACTAATAATAAATAATCGTGGTACAAAGTAGAGATGGGCACGGGCCGGGCTTTGGGCCCCTGCGTAAGCCCGCAGGTACAGGCCGGAATATTTTATAAAAGCACGAATAAGCACGAAAAAGCGCGTTGTTAATACTGCAATTTTAGATAAGCTTTTTTATACAAAAAAAAAAAAATAGTAAATATTAAAACTCTTTTGGTAAGAGAAAAGCAAAAAAGAAATATTTGGAAACCGATAGAAAAAATCAGATACATAGTAGTTTTGTTTACATATCTGCACATAAAGTACCTTCCACTTTTTCTACTTCCCAGAAAATATATTATAAAAATCTTTGATGTAAAAAATTGATTTGCTTAAGTAAATATACATATCTACATAAACACAAAATTAAAAATATGTACATATGTACAATAAAAGTTGGCTCCCTACTAAAATTCTAAAAAAAAAGTGCGGGCTCGTGCGTGTTTAGGCCCGTGGCCATCTCTAGTACAAAGCTCAATAAAAATGTTAATAAGCCACAAAAACATTGACGAATACATAGTTTAGGATGAGCCTGCCTGAAACTATACAATAAAGCAAATAAGTAAATGGATGTATAGAATTGACAACAAAAACCACGCTGTCAAGTTTAAATAGCGGCGAATCAGCTGAACTTGATAGTAGTTGGTTGAATAAGGAAAATGAATTAGCAACAAGAGTTTACGGAGTGTACATAGCTCATTAACACTTCTGACTTTGAACATCGATTGCGCAGGTTCGATCCCTACTGAAGTCTAAAAAAAATAAGTCTGACGAGGAGATGTGGCGATTTCCGAAATAGCTGCTATAACTTCTACCGCTTAGACTCTGTTGCTTTTTCAATTTTTCCTAATAAACAATCGTGGTACAAAGTTCAATAAAAATATTAAAAATTAAATTTTTTTGCTTCAATACTCAAGCTATCCCTGCAGAAAAAAATTATCAATTGATTAAAATAGCCAACTTCTAGTTAGCTTTTTTGCGGGATTTCGGTAAATTACTAGCTTGACACTTACTATGACAAAACTAACTTTCAATTAGTTGTGAAGTCGTGCAGAAGTCATGCAGACGTTATCGGGAGTTTGTTTTCTTTACAAGCTTCCATTTAAATATCGTCCTACGGTTGGAATTCTAATGTGGGAAGACCTACAAAAGATGTAACCAAAGAAGCAAATATGTAATGTAAAAAAAATAAATAAATAAATATAAAAAAAGAATAAATCTTTTTTATTGATAGTATATGTCTAAACGTAGTTAGCTACAATTAGTTGACATCTAATGCAGAGGAAACCAGTTCTCACTATTTTGCGGCCACCGCCCTTCAAAAGTAGATAGTTACGGCCAAAGGAAGTTGTTAAAAATTAGTTACCACTAGTCGACTGCTAGTTAGTTAATAGTTAGCTACAAACTAGTTGCATTTCCTGCAGGGATACTATAGACATTCAAGGACAGATTGACCATCGAATCATTGTTGCCTCCAGAGAGTGAAGAGGAAAAAATTCTTCAAATTTACTTCGTTGGCAGCGTTGTGCAATTAACCGTACTATGAACGTTTTCGGTAAGCTATTTAAAACGGTAATGGAAGATATATGCCTTCCGACGACCACAAACCTATAACCGGAGCAGATAAACGTGCCAATGGAAGTTGTGAACGTGAAATGTTGAACCAAATTCGATAAAAAATTTATTTTGGGCGGGCGAAGTTCGCCGGGTGAAATAAAAAAAATAAAAATTATTTGCAAATATTATTATTTTAAATTACCATAAAAAATCTTTTTTCTCTTTAAACCTAACCGATTCTTGTAAATTTTTTCTTTTTATCTGTATGACATAATACTACACCGTACAACAAACTGCCCCCACCAAACGGAACGTTTCTGTGCAGTTTGCAGATCGAATACTTGTATGCACAAATGAAGTGCTAACTTTTTTGTTCGCTTTTCTTGGCATTAACTGCGCTCTCGCTATCGCTGATTTCATTTTTTATTTTTATTGTAGCATACATACATACATATCGTCGTTAAAACCGCGTATCAACAAAATGCAAAACCGCGTATCAGCAAAATGCAAACCCGCGTATGTGAATTTTTAGAAATTATTTTCTAGAGTGTAAAAACACTCATATTTCAAAATGGTTCTTTTTTATAAAGCAATCGCATTTCTGGCTAGTATATTTCAGGACGAATGGATAAGGATTGAGCCAAGAGCTTGTGTGAGCAAATCCAATTTTTGGCAGCCAATGTCAGTTACGCGGTTTTGCACTTTAAACGACGATATGCATGCATGTACTAACTTTTTGATGTTAATTAGCTGTTCAAGGCCAATGAGCAGGAACAATAGCCGCATGCATGTTATTATACGAATTTATGAAACAGAAAGTAGTGGTAGTAAAAAAATAAAAAACAAAAAATAAAAACTTGCACGATAAAACCGAAAGCTGCGATTATGTTATAAACAAGTTGTGGAATGTGTAGCAGAACTAAGAAATTAAAACATTTCAAAGTCAACAATCGCCAAACAAACTATGTATGTATGTATGTATTGTATAATGCAATGAGCCGAGTCGTCTGGCAAGTTGGCATGCAAATTACTGCTGGCAACGAAATTAGCAACACCAAATTGGGAAGTTCGCCGCATTTTTGCACCAGCTATTGTACAATGACACCATTTTCGCTCCTTTTTTGGAGCGCAAAGCTAACGCAAATGATGAAAATACTAATACATACTATATACATACATACAAGCAAACATAATTATACGAATTTTTACTAATCGTAGGCGCTCTTTAACTAGACAAGCAATTATATTATAAAGACCGTTTAGGTACGCATTTTCACTTTCGTGTATTGTATGTACTTTCGCTTTTTCATCAGCACCAATGTCGTCACTTCACTGTTAACGCTAGTTTGGTTTAGCTGGTAGCCGGTTAGTTTCGCTGACCGCAAAGTAAGTAATTATGACATTTAGACACACATTATTACCACAAATTATGTGAACTAAGCATGCGCACGTACATTTATGTATGTACCAATGCATATGGAGTTGTATACGTAATCATACGTCAAAAGCTACTATTTTTTGTAGCTCCTAACAGTGTCTACTGTAATTATGATTTTTGAGCTCTAAAAGTG
>NW_016157936.1:118935-122645 GCF_001687245.7 Rhagoletis zephyria
CAATATTTCGAAATTTAAGGACGCTAATTTACTTAAAATGTATACACCCCGGCTTATCATGTAGCGGTAGCTTTCGGAAAGGTGGAAAACATATATTTAATACTTGCGCCGGGTATTTAATGTTCGGCTCCGCCCGAACTTAGACTTTCTTACTTGTTTTATATTCACAATGTTTTCCAAGTTAATTTTTTTTCTTGTTTTTTTCTGCAAAAATATTGTCCAAAACTAAGATCATTCGCATTAAAATATCAAATTTTGTATCTGAATCTTAAGAAAATGTTTGGGCACGCAGTTTTAAATTACAATTTTAGTCTAATAAAGTGAAAGTTTCAAGCGGCTAAAAAATCGCGTTGATTTTTAATAATTTTTTATTGGTGGCGGCTTTGCGATTTTTTATATAACAAGTGCAATTTACAAAAACTGAAATCTTGTTGGGAACGGTCTTCTGCATTTTATTTAATAAGAAAATCATGCTTATATGAAAAAAGTGCAGATTAGAAAGGTTTAAATTTTGATGACAATTTGTTGAAGTTTCGTAAATTATGTATAACGTTTGATTTATATGGGTTTGGTCAAAGCAGGCCCAATATTTTTTATAGAAAATTAACATGATACAAAAAAAAAAGAAGGTACGTTTCACTCAATGATTTTGGCCGCCATGTTAGCCATTTGACTTTTGCTGGCATTATGACATCTCTATAAAAATCAAGCTACCAGCCGCCAAAAATAATTATTTTTTAACTGCTTTGAACAAATTTCAAACAACAGATTTTAAAACGAAAAATCCTTCATTTTAATAAATTAAAAAGTGATTTGCGCGTTTGAAAACTGTAGGAATCTTATACAACTATGCAAGGATTCCGGAGTGAAATTTTCTCGTCTATTAGAAACAAGTGGTCAGAAGCTTGTAACGTCAAGGAATAAAATATTTCCGAAGTACGATTTGTTTGTTCAAAGCAATATATGTATTTCCTCAATTTCAGAGGTTTTGGAGAAACAGAGTATGTAAATATATTTGAATACATACATATATATATTAGACTGCATTACTCTCCCCATACAAAAAAAAACCGAAACAGTTTTTCCATTATTATTCAATTATAAAATCTATTATATTTTAAGACTTGCAACAAACCCTTTCAGAAAAATATTAAGATTTACGTGAGGAAGACCGATTTGAAAATACCTCCTTGAGTTTTTTATGAATAAAAATAGGTTTTCAAATTATTTTTTTGAAAAAATCCCCTCAGATGGCAAAACAGTTTAAGATTAAAAAAATTGCATTTAAATATTTTAAAAAAAATATTGCACAAAAATATAAAAAAAAAATCAACAGAATCCTAATAAATAGATTTTTGATGCTGTTATGGAAGCTTTTTCTAAGATTGGTTTAAGAAAAACTTAAATACCTCGGTTAAAACTTCACCGATTTAGGGCCGTTTTCACCATCTCTGGTTAACACTAATCCCAAGGTAAACATTGTTACCGACGCTACTGACTCCATGCATATAACATTATGTTCATAAAGTCGGTAAGAATGTTTAACTGGAGATTAGTGTTAACCAGAGATGGTGAAAACGGCCCTTAGACTTGTTTACTTAATTTAATTCATAGTATGAACGAGTGTCATTCCAAGTTTAATTAAGATGTGTTGATATTTAAAAAAAAAAAAAATTGGGACATGAGTATTTTGCAAAGAAATTAAAAGGGAGAGAAAATATCTTTCCACTGATACCTCATAAGTCTAAATAGGTATAGTTTTGGTCTAGTTATTTAAGTTTTTCTTAAACCAATCTTTGAAAAAAGCTAGAAACAACAGCATCAAAAATCTCATTATCATTCCGTTGAAAATTTTTTAAATAATTTTATGCATATTTTTTAAGCTTAAATTGTTTTGTCGTAAAAGGGAATTTTTTTCCAAAAATCCTTTAGGAAACTACGTTTATTTATAAAAAAAATACATTTTTGAAATCGGTCCAGCTCACGTAAATCTAAATATTTTTCCAAAATATTTTGGTGGAAGTCCTCAAATATAATAAATTTGGCAATTCCGGCGGAACAACACCAACTTTTTTTGGTGATGCAGTCTAATACATCTATCTATCTCTATCTATCTCCCTTCGTCGCTGAAATACAAAAATTCCCTTTTGGATTTATTATGATGCATTTCATCGAATTATAAGTTCGCACATCATTTTAAGCAATAAAAAAGTTTAGTTAGTTACGGCTTTTTTGCATTTCAACGACTATATTAGTTAGGGCCATTCTATATTAAGGTAACGATACTTGTTTGAGCCACTATATGTACAGATCTGGTTGCTTTAAGGTTTGCATTTCAGAGCCGTTTCTGGCCACTTCATTAGCTAAAATAGATTGGATATTACTAAGCCCGATGCCTCTCTACAAAGGCAATATATATATGTAAATAACCAAGTTAAAGGTTACAATTCCTCTACCTATTTAGGTAGCATAGATCTGAGGACATAAAATTTTCTGTAACACATGATTTGAATAATAAATGACATTTCCACTTACATCTGTGTTCTGGCGGTAAAGAATTTTGTTCTTACTAAATATTTTAGGTTGCATTCTTGTAAATGTTTACTATGCAGATACTTAGCTCTCCGAGACGCAATATTATAAACATTGGTGTCGACACAGATTAAAATCGAGTACTTCTACATACATATTCTTTTTTAATAAAACCACATACTTTGGTGCTTCTGCCGAAGGTAAGATACTAAATTTGATTATTTGCGGCTTATGATGATATCTCAGTTATTTAAACACTTTTTATTTTATGCTGATAGATAATTCTTTAAAGACTTTATATTCAAAGTTACTAAGATTGCTTCACCTACAACGCGCTTCAAGTCAAGTCCGATTTGAAACTAACGTGAGCTGCGTAAAAAGAGCCAGAATAGTCGAAAGTAAGCAAATGGCAAACGCCCACTAAATTCAACCGCACCAAGTCAACGTCGTCATCATAAGTAGCTGTTCGCACTGGCATACAAAAAACTCGTACGTATATATCAGGGATGTTGCGAATATTTGCTTTCGCATNGAAGAATTTTGTTCTTACTAAATATTTTAGGTTGCATTCTTGTAAATGTTTACTATGTAGATACTTAGCTCTCCGAGACGCAATATTATAAACATTGGTGTCGACACAGATTAAAATCGAGTACTTCTACATACATATTCTTTTTTAATAAAACCACATACTTTGGTGCTTCTGCCGAAGGTAAGATACTAAATTTGATTATTTGCGGCTTATGGTGATATCTCAGTTATTTAAACACTTTTTATTTTATGCTGATAGATAATTCTTTAAAGACTTTATATTCAAAGTTACTAAGATTGCTTCACCTACAACGCGCTTCAAGTCAAGTCCGATTTGAAACTAACGTGAGCTGCGTAAAAAGAGCCAGAATAGTCGAAAGTAAGCAAATGGCAAACGCCCACTAAATTCAACCGCACCAAGTCAACGTCGTCATCATAAGTAGCTGTTCGCACTGGCATACAAAAAACTCGTACGTATATATCAGGGATGTTGCGAATATTTGCTTTCGCATTCATTGTGAGAATGATTCGCATCATTTTACACATTCGCATTCGTATCAAATGTTACGAATATTTTGCGAATGTGTACATGGGCAGAGCGCGCAGTTAACGACCACTAAGCACGCAATCGCAGCGTAACACACATA
>NW_016157936.1:122670-172559 GCF_001687245.7 Rhagoletis zephyria
GCAAACTGTGAATCACAGTGGTAGGATCTTAATTGTTTGGGGTTGTATTTCAAAAATTTTGTCGGTCCGTTAGTACGCATTATGCGTAAGGAACAGTATCTGTTCATATTTCAACAAAATTTGCAAGATGTGGTCGAAAAATGAGAGTTTCTGCTGAAAAATCACCCAAAACATGCTGCATATGTTCGTAAAGAGTGGATACAAAAGCAAAAATTTGCTAATTTGAAATGACCTCCACAAACAGCTGACATGAATCTCATCGAGAATTTGCGAAATCAACTAAAAGCACAGCTTAATAAGTATCAAAGTCCGTAAAATCGAGTGCATGAGCTGTGAAAGCAAACTAAGGATATACCTCCAGAATTTTTACAAAGATACAAATAAGGTATGCCAAATCACATCTAGGAACTGAAACAGGCAAAAGAGTACCGAACATTGTGTTAGTAGTTCTTTTTTTTCGTGAAAACTGTTAAAAAGCTCTTAAAAATATATGAGTGCAAAACTGTAACATCTGCCTTCATTTACATTTTTGTCTGCTGGTTTTTTTATTGTTGTTGTATTGACTTCAAATCATTATGAGAGAGGGAGTAGGGATGTACCAACAAGAATATACAGCAAAAGTATGAAAGTCGTTAGAACTTGGAAATATAGCGGTGGCTGAAACAAAAGGTGTTAAACCTTGTTACAGTTTTGCTCGTCACTGTACATATGTTAAAGGTTTAACGTTTAGTATTTTAATTTAGTATTTTAGTCTTCAACTCTTAAGAAAACGTTCAAGAAAAAACTGGCATTATTTCGTGCGTGTGACCAAGGAATTTTGATTTCTGATATTTCACAGCCTGTTGCCTCACTCTTTCCGCAAGAAACAAACATGGGTTGCCTTGTGCTCTTTTTTCTCAAAATCTTTAGGAAACTGCATTAGAAAGCGTAGCAAATTTGACTTAGTAAATTTGATTTAGCCACTTCTTGGACGTCATTTTATATTAAGTTTTTGCTTCTCTTGAAAGCTGGATACTAAGCTTTACAGGCAAAATAACAACCCTTGTACGCTGCTGCATGTCGTAGAAAACAAAAATATGTAGATCTAATTAATAATAATAATAGATTGGCGCTTACACATATGTTAGTGTTTGGCCGAGCTTCTCCTCCAACTTGTGGCGTGCGCCTTGATATTGTCACACAAAGCGGAGGGACCTACAGTTTTACGCCGACTCCGAACGGCGATTGTATTTTTATGAGAAGCTGTTTTTCATGGCAGAAATACACTCGGAGGTTTGCCATTGCCTGCCGAGGGACGACCGCTGTTAAGAAAAACCTTTTTCTAAATTTTTTGCGATGTTGCTTTGACCAGGGCTTGAACCCAGGTGCTGGTGAGTGAAAGCGCGCACTGCTTACCACTACACCACAGCGGTAGATCTAATTGGGGTCCTCAAATATGCTCGCACTTGTTGTGCCCGTTTGCACTTTATCCTCTCTTTGTGATGACCTGTAAAATATTTCAGTGCTATTCATATTTTACGAAGTTGTATTAATAGTTACATATTTTAGTTAATCTTTGTACTTTGTTCATCGAAAGTGAGCAATTGTTCAGTGTAGCCGGCCTTATGTACGAGCCTCTAAGAAATCGCCTCATGGGAGAAAAGGCAGCAAAATTACTTTTTCTGAAATGTAATATGCCTTTTTTGAACTTTGACTACTAGATTAAGACACTGTATAGGTTAAGCACTGGTTCAATGTTCTAACAATTTATAAAACGATAACTTAAGTTGATTACAGTTTTTTTAAAGCTATTCCTAACATTCGAATTCGCACTCCGAAAATTCGTATTCGCATTCGCGAATGTGAAAAATGTGACATTCGAAACATCCCTAGTATATATGCACATATATATGTAATATATATGCATACAGTTGTCCATAAAATAATAGAAGCGCGTTATTTTTCTTTTGTTTGCTTAATGTTTATTATTTTTTATAAAAATATAGCTTATTATATAGCAAAAGCCACCTAAAACCACATTTCAAACTTTGTGCAAATATTATAAAAATTCAAATATTTCCCCCCAAATTTAAAACCTTTTTTCAAATTTTTTAGCAAAATATTAGGTATGCAGTTTTTTATATGGGAGGAACTGTCAGCAAACAAATTGTTAAAAATAAACGCATAGCTAAAATGAATAAATGGTTTGAATTTTTTTTGAAAGCTTTTGAATTTATGTGGTTTCATTAGAAGCTATACTTTTATAAAAAAAAAAAATAAACAAACAAAACAAAAATAATCAAAACTGGTCAAAATATCGCATTCCTATTATTTTGTGTACAACTGTATGTAATTTTAGATGTGTGCATGCAAATTGTAGAAGCTGAACGCCGTCATCGTTGACATTTAATACATATATACATACGTATGATGATTGTATATTTGACAGCTGGTCAAAGTTTTTTTCCATACATGTACATACATACATACATATTCTTAAATATTAAATTGAGCTTAATATAAGCTAAGCGTGAAGCGTGCTTACGGTCGGCGACGCTGAGTCGCTTTTTCGGACGGTTACTTGTTCCTCATTCTTTGTTCTTTAGAACTTCGAAGTCAAACACCGTGACAAATTGTATTAGAGACGTTATTGTATGACTATTGTTGCTCAGCAGTCCGAAAAATATTTTCGAACAAAACTTAGGCCTTGTGGTTAGAGGTGCCTACTAACAGTACCCTACAAAAATTTTAAGACCAGGTGGTCTACTGGGACGTAGCTTTAAAGTATGGACTAAAGGACCAGGTTGCAAACTAGTATCTTGGTATGCTTACCTGGACCACTTCAAACGTAAAAAACTGATATATTTGTTGAACACCACCTCTTCGTGGCCCATCCGCAAAATTATTCGGCTGCCGAATGTGCTATGGTCCAAAAGAAGTAGTCTAGGTGGTCAAATGTTATGCAGCGTTGGACCAGAGTTGGTCAGGTCCAATGACATCGTAATGTTAATGTAACCATATTTTCTCCATATGTTTGGACCATTTTGGTTACTAGTGTTGGTTACAAGGTACCGGGGTCCTGTATTTAACCTAGGTACCGGGGTTCTGTATTTAACCTAGTCCTACTTTTTGCAGGGTATGTATTTATGAAGAATCCAGGCCGCCACATTCAAAAATTATAAAAAAAATGTATCAACGGTCGGCGGCATTGTCAAACCTTCTCATAAAAAACCATTTTCCATTCAGAGGCAACGTAAAACTGTATATAGAAATAGCAGGGGGCTCGGCTTGTATCTGAATTTATTACTTTTCCATACCAGCCTATTCTGTGTAACAAGTAATATACCAAATTTACATTAATGTACAGTGACTCAAACAAGTGACCACGTGTTAAGTTTTTTTAATATTCACAATATTTTTCATGTTAATTTTTTGTTTGTTTTTTCTTCTATAACAATATTAAGCAATATCCCGAATCCAGCGGCACGGCATCTATCGGGTAAATTTTTTTGCAGAAGTATGGTTTTTCTCTTTACCAAATATGTATTCCGAATATGAGCCAAGTCGATATACAAAATACGGAATTTTTAATAATCTCGATTGCAGCGCTACCTTCCGGGTTCAGTTGTGAATCAAAATAGTACCGGCATACACTCCAATATACCCTCAACTATACACACAAAATTTCACTAAAATTGGTCCAGCCGTTTAGGAGTTCAGTGACCTGATTTTTACTTACAATTTTTGTACAATATTTAAAATTCAGCCTTGCATGGCTTTTGTTAGATAACCAGCTATACTTTCATAAAACATGATAAACATTAAATAAACAAAAGAAACATATCCACAACTTGTTAAAATGTTGCGTCCCTATTTAAATTTTCGCCAATGTATGTATTGGTGATTTTGCAAGTTCTAAACACATCAGGTAAGAAGTTGTAGGTACTAGTTTTTGACTGATTACCTTGTGGTAATTTTCCGGCTTTTGCAATTGTTTCACTACACTTAATGCTTTGGCTATTGATTTTAATACTTGCCAAAAAAGTTGCATGACGAAAAATCTCATGTCAGCTATGCAAACGCACTTAAAAGTGAATTGTCGGGTTGAAAGGGCAAAATAGCGTGCTAAAATTAATTATTTATAGTTTAGGCACCTGGAGGACCTACATACATATGTACTCGTATATTTATATCAAGGATGTTGTGGATGATCGCATCAACTTTAACATTCGCAATAATCATTTCGGGGCTTTTGTGAATGTTGCTCAAATTGTTTCACAGAAATATTATATTAAATATATATAATTTTAAAGGTAAAAGATGCCTTGTTTTGCATTAGGGATTCGTATCGAAATATCGGTATCGCGATATTCTAAATTCACGATATCTGATGCCGTTATATCTACAAAATAATATCGATACATTGGATATGGAAAATACCGAAGACGTAATAGTCAATAAAATTAAACAGGTCAACAATTAAAAAAATTTTCTGGTGCCGAGATATATGTACTAGGTAATTTGTTATTAAGTGTGCATTGACAATACTAAAAATATTTTTTTATTTGTTTCCTTGGTGTAGTTTTAAATATAACGGTAGTTTTGTGTATCGACTGCTGAGTGGAAGATCGACATATCTCGGCAGCCAGTTCGAAAACGCCCTATCTCAAAAAACTTTTTAAGAACGCCCTATTTCAGAATTTTATTGAAAAACCCCATATATCAGAATTTGGATGAAGAACGCCCTATCTCAGAACTCGGTTCAAAAATGTCCTATCTCATTTCAAAATGTATTGAAAATGTGCTGATATGGGGCGTTCTTGAATCGGCAGCTGAGATAGGGCGTTTTTGAAACAAATTCTGAGATAGGGCGTTCTTCAACCATATTAATAATGCCCTATGCATTCTTGAAAAGTTTTTTGAGATAGGGCGTTTTCGACCCAAACCCAAACTAACTATCTGATAATTTGCCGTAAATTATCCGTTGTTTATCCGTGAAAAGAATAATTTTGCCGCGGACATATTTCAAAAAATATCGCGTTCCACGGAAGTTAGCATGGTACCTTCTGAAAACCAATTAAGGAAACCAGCTAAACCCAAACTAACTATTTGATAATTTGCCGTTAATTATACGTAAATTATCCGTGAAAAGAATAATTTTGCCGCGGACATATTTCAAAAAATATCGCGTGCCCTGCTAACTTCCNTATTTTAAAAAATATCGCGTGCCCTGCTAACTTCCGTGGACGCCATGCGCGACAGAGAGAGGAAATGTTTGCGTCTCTCATAGACAAGCCTGAGTAGGAGGGAGTTAGCAAGTGCTTAAAGATCCCAAACATTAGCTGTCAGAGGTTACGACATAACTAAACGTTTACAAATATATGTACCAGGGTTGTTGCGAATAATCGCATTCGCATTCGCAACCGCGGAGCTTCCACACTAATTTTAACATTCGCATTCGCTTTCGCATTCGCAAAAATCAATGCGGATCTTTTGCGAATGCGAATATTAATAATAGATTTGCGCTTACACATATGTTAGTGTTTGGCCGAACTTCTCCTCCGATTTGTGGCGTGCGCCTTGATGTTGTCACACAAAGCGGAGGGACCTACAGTTTTACGCCGACTCCGAACGGCGATTGTATTTTTATGAGAAGCTGTTTTTCATGGAAGAAATACACTCGGTGGTATGCCATTGCCTGCCGAGGGACGACCGCTGTTAAGAAAAAACCTTTTTTCTATATTTTTTTGCGATGTTGCTTTGACCAGGGTTTGAACCCAGGCGTTGCGGAGTGGAAGCGCGCACTGCTTACCACTACACCACAGCGGCTGACGGATGCGAATATTAAAGGGACCGCAAATTACATGTTATTTTTTTACGATTTTAACTGGGTAAAGTATTTTTTATTCCGAAATAAAAGTACATACTTTCCAGATAATAAACAAACCACTTATCCAAATTAAAAAAATTTGGTATCCAATGAAAGAGGACTTGAATAGCTTTAAACATCCGCATCCGCATTCGCATCCGCGGATGTCTAAAATTCCACATTCGCAACATCCCTAATATGTACATACATATGCGCTTGGAGAAGAGACAACGTTTAATTCTTCGCCATGTGACGCCATGCGAGAGAGAGATTTTTGCGTCGCTGATCAGGACTGCCAATTTGAATGAAAGCGTGCCATTGTTGTGTTCGACCGAATGTTCGCTTTGACGGTTAACCGACAATATTTTCATGTTCGTGTAAATGTTGGGCTTCTGCGAAAAAATATAACGTAGATTTTGACTTCCACGGCAAGATTATTCTTTTCACGGATAAACAACGGATAATTTACGGCAAATTATTAAATAGTTAGTTTGGGTTTAGCTGGTTTCCTTAATATATTTTTTGAAATATGTCTGCGGCAAAATTATTCTTTTCACTGATAAACAACGGATAATTTACGTCAAATTATCAGATAGTTAGTTTGGGTTTAGCTGGTTTCCTTAATATATTTTTTGAAATATGTCTGCGGCAAAATTATTCTTTTCACTGATAAACAACGGATAATTTACGTCAAATTATCAGATAGTTAGTTTGGGTTTAGCTGGTTTCCTTAATTGGTTTTCAGAAGGTGCCCTGCTAACTTCCACGCGATATTTTCTAAAATATATCCGCGGCAAAATTATTATTTTCATGGATAATTTACGGATAATTAACGGCAAATTATCCGATAGGAATTTTTGCTTTGAGAAAAAGTTGTCCTGCCAACTTCAGAGAGGTCTGCCGAGATGGGTCGATCTTCCACTCAGCAGTCCATATTGTCTCTAATCAATACTGAGGGCGCATTTTTAAGTCTTATCGGAACGTTTTAATACATAAATTGATCGTACTAACCAGAGCTGGGCGATAAGGATTACATGTGTAATCGATTGCATCTAGGATTACGATTATTTTAATCGCAATTTCAAAAATTATTAAATTAGGATTTCGGTAATCGTTCATCGAAGGCATCTTAGATTACGATTACAGTAATCGTAATTTAAGCTTTTTTAAAATTACAATTACTGTAATCGTAATCTAAGTTCGTTCCATGAATGATTACAAAAATTTTAAATTAACAGTTTTTCTAATTACAATTTTTTGAGTAATGTTAAACGAAGTAATTCTATAAATTTCCGAAATATAAATGCGCGCTTAACGATAATATGAAGACAATATTTATTTAACTAAATCCTTATAACAGAAAATACAGGATAACAATTAAAGTAATCGTTCCTCGAACGAACTTGGAATACGATTACCGTAATCGTAATTTTAACTTTTTTAAACAGTAATCGTAATTTTAACTTTTTTAAACTTACGATTACTGTAATCGTAATCTAAGTTCGTTCGATGAAGGATTACTGTAATCGAAATCTTGTTTTTTTTAGCTTGTTGGGATTACTGAAATCCTAATCGTTTGGTAATCGTAATCCTTATCGCCCAGCTCTGGTACTAACTAGCATACCTTAATCGCGGAGAAGTTGTCTCAATGAAGAAAAAATGTATTTTGTTATATTTGTGGTGAATACACAGTTAAAAGGTTCTGAAAGCTTCTAAGAGATTTGATAAGAAAATGTGTCCCACTCGAAATCCAAAATTTTGGAGAAATACAAGCCCTGTAGTGCGATTCACTAACTTTAAACAATGCGTCTCGTCGAGTTATAAGCTAACAATTTTTGTTGTTTGTATTAATGATTGTGCAATTCACTAACTGTGCTGCCGCTATTAGGCACAAATCCGTTGCATATGCCAAGGCTAATGTGACCAACCAACTCATAACTCAAAAAAGTACAGGTTAGGTTGTGTTAGGTCAACGCCGCGAGCCGATTACTAAATTTCGAATTCGGCTAATTTCGATCCCTGAGATCTCAGTGTAAGTTCAGAAGAGCGAGCCAAAATGTTTCCATCTTAGCCTCGCGAATGTAGGACAGTCTAAAAGAAACTGCAGAGAAGATTCCACTTCATTTTCCTCTTGACAGCTGATACAAAAGGGATCAGTTGAAATCTCTAGTCTTACCGAGTGAATATCAATCGCACAATGGCCTGTCAGAACCTCCATCACTAGCTCTTGAGAGTTAACGTGGTATTCGGCACCTTTAAGGGGTAACGATGGGTCACTGGTTACTTGCGCTGGAAATAGTTCCTTATAAAAACATGTGCTGCGGCGGAGAAATGTCTTCTTTTCCTCTTTTACGTCACAAACGGAGATTGCTTTCTTTTGTCCATTTTATTAGGTATTTAGTAAAGTATGCAATTTCATCATCCCGAGTACGAAGTATGCGTGTTAGTCTAGCGCTCGCCGAGCTTACACTAGGCCCAACCATCCAGGCGTATACCGCAGGAGGACAGAGGCATCCCTAGTTGCTCCTTATCTGGGGATAACGTTTTAAGGGTGCCTTTCCATCGCCAGGTCATCAGCCACGCATTTTTCAGGGATTTCACTGTGACCCGACACCTAAACGAGAAGTACCAAAAAAGTACTCTGACGCGATGGATAAAGAAGACAGATATTCCTTTACCGATTTTTAACGCACCATCACACCCTTTAGCAGTGAGTCTACCGCGTCTTTGATGGCATCTATTTCCACCTGAAAGGCACTGCAGAAGTCCGGAAGCCTTAATAACCCACCCTTACCCAGTCCTCTCTTGAGGGAATATAGGTAGAGAAGGAACTTCTGAGTGGCATTTCGGAAGCGCTGTAATCTATTTGTTCAGGGTGATCTCAAATGCCCCCCCCCCAACTTCAGGGTGCGGTAGGTTTCCTTAGCCTCATAGCAGTTCGCGCTGCTACAATTCTGTCTGCAATATCCTCCTCCGTGTTCAACATGACGTTAAGCGCCAGTATAGGTGTTGCTCCTAATGCTTCACTAATTCCTAATTTGCAAGTGCAGCTTTCATAAACGGGTTCTTCTAGGCAAGGGCCCCGTGAAACAAGATAAGCTTAAATCTGGTTCCATAGAGCTAATGAATTACTTTGGGCGAGAGGCCTTATCTTTTACCAATAGCTCCTCTACAACAGTACAAGACAACCGACGCCTTGTTTACCCTTTCCTTAATGTTAGGCTTCCACGACAGCTTCCTATACAGAATCAAGTCTAAGTACTTGACCCTGTCTGAAAGCCGCAGACGAAGAACCCCACTCGAGGGAAGGGCCACAACGGGTATCTTGTATTTCCTGGTAAACAAGATCAGTTCCGTTTTGCTGGGATTTACTGCGAGGCCGCCGTTAATCGCCCACCTAGTTACCTGCATCAGGTAACCTTGAGGCAGAAAAAAGGGTGTATAGAAATCGTCCCTTAACCAAAAGATCCCCATAAACTACACAGGCGATCACCCGGCATCCCACTTTTTCCAGTTCCTCTAGAAGGTCGTTTACAACCGCAATGGAGAGCAGGGGAGGGAGAACACCACCTTGTATCTGCATTAAGTGCAGGCGCTCCCCCACACCGCCGCGACAGTTCTGTCACAAAGTAAGCTGATATGCCTTATTAAGTTGCTTTCAACCCAGATTATGAATATTTTACTCGCAGCTGTAAATAAAAAGTTTACAAAAAACATTTCACATGGAAAAGATTGTAAATATTAAAAAAAACACTGTTTGCACATTTTGTACACACATATTTACTTTCAAGATTGATTTTATTATGCTAGTGTCATGATGATTAATAAAGAAATGTTTATAAATATGCACACACTTTAATGATATTTATATTTTTAATAAACGATGCACATGTATTAAATTGAAAACTTTAATTATTCAATTCCCTTAAATTCAAGGCATATTCAGTTCCTGTAAGATAAAAAAATAGACTTATCACCTTTTAACTTACAGTTTTCCATGATACAAAAAAGAAGGTAGTTTCAATAAACAACTTTTTGATTAAAAAGGAGATTTTTGACAATTGCTCAATTGTAAAAAATTCGAAGCGGCGTTACCCAATTTAAGTTTTTTAGTGGAGGGGATTTTATATCCTAAATTTGGGAATATAAACAAAATTGTTGTATTAACACTTATCTCTCAAAAATAATTAATATTTTATCTTAAACACGTTCTAGTTTTACATTAAATTCGATAACTACTTGCCAAAATCTTTATTTTTACATTCATAAAATTGTGGTGAACATATTTTAACAGTTTTTTAGTGTCATTATGTCATCTGATTATTACACAATATAGCTAGCCAGGACTATTACAGTTTACAATTTCCAATTGAGACACTGAAACTACACATTTCGATATTGTCTTTGTCCATGTTTTTCAAGTAACTTGAAAACGGATTTACTTTGGAACCCATAGGCCTAATGACTTTAAGAGAAGTGAATCTTATCCAATTCTAGTAAATTTCGACAATATCGTTGTTTCTTTGGGTAAAAATAAATATATTTTACTGTTCAATATTGGAGGGGGTGTGAAACAAAATTGATGATTTATTGTTAGTATGAAAACTAGAAATACAATTATGAACTTATGGAGCATTAGAAGTCTTCTCTTTCAAAATTATGAAATAGGAGCTGCAAATAATGTTACTCATACGCCTCACTATGGGCTAAATCACTTTTTTTTTAGGGGTTCAAATAAGGGGTGAATGGCTAAAACCCAGAAAATTTACTGAAAAACATTACAAAGTGTTTTCGTAGGTGGCGAAAACGATTCCTGTAATTACCTCTGCAAGGATTAATTTATTGGGATATCATCAACCCTTGATTTGGAGGTTAAAATAACGGGTAAGTTGCTGAAAACCAGTAAATTCTAAAAAATCGATGTCCTTTCGATTTTCTTTCTGCTGTATCTCAAAGGAAAATCATTTGAAATTAATAATTTTTGAAATTTGGGTGAAATTTTGTTGCATTTTTTGTAGCCTTTTAAAAATGTTTAAACTTTGGTTTATTTGAGTTTTGTTAGAGAATGTACTGTATTTTAATAGAAAATTCCTAAAAATAAATAAATAAACATAAGGGGCAAACAATATCACTTTGAAATGCTATTGTATTGGCCAATACTGTATGTATATCAAATAACAAGCTTATCCACATAAGCGCAAGGGAGCAATGGAGAGTATTCGCAAACTATCAAGGGAGTGCTCACAATCGCACTATGCTCCCAAGTTCTACTACAAATATGTACGCACATACATATCGTCGTTTAAAAAACAAAACCGCGTATCAACAAAATGCAGATAATGCAAAACCGCGTATGTGAGGTTGCATAAATTATTTTCTAGAGAGTAAAAACACTCATATTTCCAAATGGTTATCATTTTTATAAAGCAATCGCACTTCTGACTAGTATATTTCAGGAGGGATGGATAAGAATTGAGCCAAGATCTTGTGTGAGCAAATCCAATTTTTGGCAGCAAATGTCAGTTACGCGGTTTTGCAGAATGACGATACGCGGTTTTGTTCTTTAAACTACGATATTTATGTATATGACACCGTTATGACTAATGACAAAATTATTTGTTTTGTTTTTCATAAGTTGAACCCTTTGTCACGGGAATGTAAGACAAGATCAGTTTTTGTTCACCCAGTTTTTGCTGGTTTCTAATCAATATTTATTATTTGTTTTTAATCTATATATGTACATATGTACGTTGGTATTTGTGCGAAGTAGTGGAAGAAGCATAAAGCATACGTTTTCTCATACTAATTTATGAGCTATTACTTAAAGATAAGTAAACTAACTAACGGTTAAAACAGAGACGTTTTTTGTTCATGCATGAATTTTAAAATAACCAGTCATTACCTGAATCGAAGCCAATCAGTAGGAACTTAACAGCATCTGCGATTTCCTACTAACAAAATTTGGCTTCGAATTTATAAATTTCCTTTTCGTAAGAAGTATTTTGCTAGTGGAAAAATCTAAAAAAAAATATATGAACTCCCGATTTCGATGTCGACCAGAAATAAACGACTACCGACCCGACCAAGAAACGTATGTTATCGGATGTTACGAGTTTTACGATAGTTCCTCTTAGCCTCAAGCTCCCTTCCAAACGGACGTTTGTATGTATTTTTGCGTTTCTATCCGCGTTTAATGCCTTTCTCGAATAAAATATTCAAAAAAAATATATAGAAGAAGGTATCGCTGTAATAAAAAAAATGTAAGAATTTTTCAAAACATTAAAAGTAAGTTAAAAGTAATTTGAGCATAAATGCATTCTGAATTAATAGAATTGGTATGACCAAACAAAAAATCAAATTCAACAATTTAAGGAACCATGTAATAAATCGGAATAAGTATTGAAACTCCTTTGCAGGATAAACATATTAAACTAAATGACTGGCTATGCTTATCACGCAAATAGCACAATTCAAAAATCCCGTATGCTCACATCAGAGTCTGCAAAAGTTATAAATATCAAAAAAAAAAAACAAGGATGGAAAGTGATGTCCAACAACAAGTAAATTGTAAGCAAAAAAT
Organism: Rhagoletis zephyria; assembly: GCF_001687245.7. Classification (NCBI taxonomy): domain Eukaryota; kingdom Metazoa; phylum Arthropoda; class Insecta; order Diptera; family Tephritidae; genus Rhagoletis; species Rhagoletis zephyria. The sequence continues at coordinate 135,099 of NW_016157936.1, forward strand.
TTAGGATTGCGTTTAATTTCTTCATGACATGCTGATCGGAACTAAACCTAATTAGCATGGGACCACCCTTGAGGTACCACCTTTCCTATAAAAAAAATAAGCCAAAACGGTTCACGTGGTCCAAAGTTACCAGGTAATATACTTAAAAAAAAAATATTCCGAAGAATTGATAAACTTCCTCCTTTTAGAAGTAAGTTAATAATAAGCAGGGAACGGATTTTATGGAAATTGCCTTTTTTTCTGCTAAAGAGTAACAATATATTCGATTAAGAATGTCCATGACTTAGCTTTCCCTGATTCCATATATACTTTTTTAAGATATTTGCCTTTTTTTTGCCTTTTTTAAGATATTTACCATTTTTTGCCTTTTCTACCTTTAAAAAAGTGATTATAGCATTTACAATTTTTTTTNTTAAGATATTTACCATTTTTTGCCCTTTCTACCTTTAAAAAAGTGATTATAGCATTTACAATTTTTTTTAAGATTAAAAAATATACACATGCCCATGTGGCTTATAGAAGCGCAGAGACCTCTTGCCAAATTGGTGTTGGAAAAATTCAAAGCCGTTTTCTCAGCTAACGAAGGCTTGGAGACAAAAAGGGGTGTGGATAAAATTATAAAGGGCGAGGAAAACGCCCTTATTCCTGATAATATGAACGTTTCAAGCGTTCCATATTTAAATTGGGCGCCGCTTGTATCAACTTACGTCGAGCACACATTTAGTATATTCAAGGCTTTTCTTCGCGAAAATCGAATGAAAATGCTGCCAGAAAATTTCAAAATGCATCTTGTGGTTCAATGTTACTACAACTATACGGATTAAAGTTTTACGAGTTAGAAACCCGAAAGTACAAAATAGTCAAAGATTCAAAGTACAAATTATTCATATAATGAAACTAGTTCATAGTTTTTCTCTTTTTACTTGTAATATAAACATTTCTAAAATAAATGTATTTTTTGATTGTTCTTCGTATATTCTGTCTTTTTTTAATGCCTTATTTTGCTTTTTTTGCAATACCTAGTGCCTTTTCCTGCCTTTTTCGCTATTTTGTTTTGCCTTTTTTGTAACACCTAGTGCCTTTTCCAGCCTATTTCGCTATTTTATTTTGCCTTTTTTATAGCTTTTTAGGTCCTAAAAATCCGTTCCCTGATAATAAGCTTTAATTGCATCTGTTATTGTACTATTTATTGTTATAATGGTAGCTAAAATTGCACACGAATACCAACCTAATGTATGGAAAATACTTATAGCCCACGGACTATTTAATTGTAAGTATACCACAAAAAACTTTACACTCATTTAATGCAGAGAAATCGAGGCAAAATCATGATGCACATATAATTATTTTACTAAGGTATTTAAAGTATTTTCAAATGCTTGAATTTGCTCGAATACATACATATATTCTTTTTTCAACGAGAAATTTGAGTAGAAACGATTTTGCTGTTTTACCCTTGCTTATAGCCTTAGGAAAAACGCATCGTAATCGCGGAGGAAAACCAGAATCGCAATAGAGAATTTGGCAAACACCCCTAAGATCTTGAATTACGGTTAAAAAGGGGCTTTACATACCTTTGCGCACATAAAAGCCTGTAACTTAGTTGACTCTCAACGAATAAAATAAAATTTTTCAGTTTCGAAAAAATTTGAAAAATATTATTAACATATATCTTAAGTTTTATAAATTAATATACATATCTATACGCCATTCGAAAGTTACTTCTTTCTTAAACCGGTGAGAAATTTAACATCGGTTGATAGTCACCTAAATTGCAGGCTTTTAAGTGCGGACAGGTATTAAAAACCGAGTTTTTAACCGCAAGTCAAATTTCTCATTTCTATTCTTGTTTAACGCGACAAGACCTATAGGTGTTTTTCTGCTTCATTACTTTTTGTATTACTGTGTCCTCTTCATACATACATACAAATTTAAAAATTTGTTTGCTTTGAAAGGCGACGCTTTTAGTAACGAAGTCTTGTCGCAAAACTGTTGCATTTCCATATCTTTTCGATATGTACATATCGATGGTCCTCTGTAATAACAACACAATTCAAAATTCAAAAAATGGAGTCTCTTACTACTGTTAAGTGGCTCATGTTTTTAATCCTTGTCTAATGTAATCTAATCCTTACTGATTACTGCAGTACTCCTTACTACTTTATTTAGTAAAGATTAGACATGGATTAGACAAGGATTGGAGGCATGAGTCTCTTAACAGTAGTAAGAGATTTTATTTTTTTGAATTTTGAATTGTGTCGTTATTGCAGAGGACCATCGATATGCACATTTACGTATGCCATTTTCTTTCAAAATCACGCTTTGTAAAAAAGTCTGTCGACGACTAACTACAGAATTTAGAAACAATTACTATTACCCCGTTTATACGTTGCTTGAAAACGGTTTCAACGCATGCGTTTTATTCGCAACCACATTTATAAACAGAATTTTAATGCGCATTCGAAAAATGTATCGTATTCACTCGAACCGATCTTTCAAAGGGTTGTGAAAACATGAATGCGGTTTGAAAAAGTGCACAAACACTTCCTGTCTAGTTTAATTCGCTTCAGTAAAAGAAAACAGCTTTAACATTAACGGTCAACTAAATTTTTTCCAGAAAAACGAAAGCTACGAATTTTTTCTTTTAACAACAAAGTTACAACAAAAAAGCTACAATTAATGCCGTTATAACATTTTCAATATCTCAATTCTATCGACTAGGTGTATGGTGTCAAGTTAGCACTACATAACATATTTTTTCAAAAATGAGAGCTACAAATTTTTTCTTTCCACAGCAAATTTACGACAAAAACACTACAATTAATGCCGTAGTTAACTTTTCCAATTTAGAAAAGTGTAGTGCTAACTTGACACACGTGTTTAGATGAATTGCCCTAATAGGTATTTAATAATAGTGGTAAAGTCGCAATTGTATATGTGTGCATTTTTTTAAATGACGATTATTTAAAAATTGTTTCACAAATGGTTATAGTATGTACGTCGTATTAAATTATAGTATTTACGTGGTTTAAATTGATATTAACACTTTCCAAATCGGTTGAGTAGTTTCCGAGTTATTAAAAATATAACAAAATAAAAAAGTTTAACCTTATACTCTTTTATTTGCTTTGTTCGCGCCAAATAATATTTGTATGGTTGAAATCAGAGTAAAAAGTTCTATCGATCCGCATTTTTGGTTTTCTTATAGCTAAACGGTTGGTATTCTAGACTTGTTCCAATATCATTTTACAAAAGGCCTCATATTTACGTTTTATTTTATACCTATATATTATTTCCGTAGTAGAGTTGGATTTTTAATTTACGAATCACACATTGTAAGTTTCACATGAAAAAATTCACGACGGGCATTCACCTCAATAAGGATAAAGCTTTGAGAAACCTCTCATGGAAACTTTATCTGAGTTGTGTGAAATCGCTTAGATGTATGAATTTTATGTTTAGATGTTTGAATTTTATGTTATATGCATACCTATGAATATTTACCTAAATATGTAACATAATATTTATACATCTAAGTGATAAGTTACATAATATTCATACATCTAAGTGATTTCACACAACTCAGATAAAGTTTCCATGAAAGGTTTCTCAAAAGAACGCCCTCTACTAAGGCTGGTGACCGGTATTATTACAGGCCACTGCTTAATGGCAAAGCATGCTAGCAGAATGGGCCTGCCGGCTAATGACTTCTGCCATGGTTGCCGCGACGAGGACGAAATTGAGAGCGTGGAGCACTACCTCTGTCACTGCCCCGGCCTCATGTGGGCATTTCACCATCACCGTTTTGTCTGTCTCGCCGATCTAAGTGTCTCGAGCTCTTAATTGGTATCACAACGGACCCATCGGGTCTAAATGTGCTTCTCTCCCATGCGGAATGTAGGCAGCCGCTTCAACCTAACCACACCTATGTCATAGTGTGTTACGTTATGTTATGTTACGTTATGTTATGTTACGTTATGTTATCTTATGTAATGTTATGTTATACTATGCTGTGTTATGTTACGTTATGTTATGTTATGTTATATTAGGTTACGTTATGTTATATTATGTTACGTTACATTATGTTAGGTTATGTTATATTACGTTTTTTATTATTTTGTTTTGTTGTTTTTTATAAAATGTATAAAATATATACTGTTCAACGCATTTCAACTCGATTCACCATAGCTCACTTCAAATCCCCACAACTCTCCTTATCTCACTCTAACTTACCTCACTCCAACTCACCGCATTCCATCTCAACTCACCTAATGTTGTTTCACCTCAACTCACCTTATCTCCCCGCAACTCATCTCAGATCAGCTAACCCTAACTCTCTTAACTTATCTAAACCTAACTAACTTCACTCCAATTCACTTGACTTCACCTAAACTCAACTCAACTCATCTCAACTGACCTCAATTCCCCTTAATTTTAGTGGTTGAATTCCAACCACTGGGCGAACACTAGTAATGAAGTAAGTAGTTAAGTTCGACTCATATAACCGGTATTGCCCCGTGAAATATGCAACACCAGAATTTGTACAAAACTGCATGACTGAACTGCTCAATATACTGCCAGCGTCTCCAACGAACCTAGAGGTTACAAGAACAGGTTACATTTTTTGGTAATAGCTCCTTTTCCGTAAGTGTCATAATCAAAAAACAAAAACAAAAATCAAAAACTTGAAAACATGGCTTTAAAGTAAAAATTAACACAAATTTTCTTCTCATGAGCTATGGTTAATGATACAGCTATGCAATTTTTACACAACATAGAAGAGAGGGAGATCCTTTCTGCATACTTTACTCGAAATTTTTTGTTTGTTTTAATTATGACACTCTTGCAACAAATTAGCGATATGTATTTAAAAAAAAATTAAATAGAAATACATAAATATCCGCATTTTGGAATTAACCGCCAAAAAGATGTAAGCGAAATTTTTTTGGAAATTTTTTTTTTATGCCGAAAAGTCATAGAGCATGTAGATAGATGCATTTCGGCATTAAAAACAAAATTTTGTAAAAAAAATGTCGCTTACAAACCTCTTTTTGGCGATTAGGGCTCGATATATAAATTTTTCAGTTTCAACTGGTGCCTAAAGAGATATGTATGTATATACATATATATCGTCGTTTAAAGTACCACGTATCAAGAAAATGCGGTGACTGGTAATAAGATCAACGGAAATAAAGTCAATTGACTTTATTTCCCACCCTGGTGCGAAATAAAGTCAATTGACATTATTACCTTTTTAAAAACGAAATAAAATCCATTGACATTATTTCTCTTTTAAACATTAAATTTGCTTAGCTTCGCGGCGGCCCCCGTGCGACCGGCGCGCACACCACGTCACGCTACGCCGTGGCCCCCCCGGCCCCTTCCCCGTCTCCCGCCGTGCTGTAGCGCAGGTAGATTTATTTTTTGTATACGTTGAAATTAAATTTTTATATATTTTAAACATCGAGGGCTTATATTCAATAATACCTTCTATCTGCACACTTTTCACAAAGATGATATTCTGACATAAAAATCCAATTAAGCTTTAACTGTCATCAGTGATATTAATGCTACCTTATATAACGACAGGTAATAAGTCCCAGATGGTTTCTAAAATCACAAATTAGTTTTTGTGCAAATTGCAGATAGAGGGTATTAATGAATTCAAGCCCTCGATATTTCACATTTTTATATTTGTAAGTTATTGGAAGCAGGGATGCCAACTTGGCTCAAACCCTTTGTTTTGTCCCTATTTTACTTCAAATGGCACTTAATTTTTCAATTTGGCACAAAATGCCAAAATGGCACTTTTGTAAAAAAATAACATTTCAATACATTTTTGTGAAATCCTTTGCGTGCACTTCTTTTTCTCAACTAAAATTTTCTAATTTATAAAGGCTTTTCAACTGGTTTATCTTATTTTATCATTGCACTTTTGTTTTGAAAATGTGGCTTTATTTTATTGCTAAATGTGAATGATTAAAAGGAATTACAACTTTTTTGGCACTTTTATTTTTCTATTTGGCACATTTTGGCACTTTTTTATCCTCAATATGGCACCTCATAACTAAGGATAGTTGGCAGCCCTAATTGAAAGATTTCTACTGTGTTTTGGGGCAACAACTTGTCTGCAGTAAAATAGCATACAATTTGTGTTACAAAAGTGTGTGAAAACCAATTAATTAACCTATATGATCTCGGTTCCGATATTAAATAATCAATAATTTTTTATACCCGTATTTTGGCACATTGGCTCGTTGAATGTGCTATCTAATAAATAGTGTCGTCATTCTCCTTAGCTGCTTTTAAATGATGTCATCACAAATTGCTGGCGGAGACATGAACACAGTGTAAGAAAATTCTTTTTCTATAATTGTTTCCTTATAGAAAGGTTGGTTTCTTTTCCACCTTAGACATTCCGAATTCGTTCAAAATATGCTAATTTAAAACACAGAATTCTTTCAGTGTTCCTCCGGGGTTTTTGGACATGGACTGTTTCTTCAATTTAATAGTGTTCGCTTTATTTTTGTGGAAACGAAAAATGTTTTGCAAGTTATGGATCATTTCTCCACTCTTTCTTCAAATATTTCTCGTATTCCAGCTGTGCGCAGGCGTTTAGTTTTTCGCATCGTGTTTTTACATATTCGTAATTTAAATTTTTTTTAATATAATCAATTGGTGGTAGTTCATGATTGTGTGTGGATTAATATCACAACACTGAGGATTTGGCAATAACCTTTTTCATCTATTAAAAAACAACACTTACGGGGCAATGTTTATTGTAAGAACAACATTTTTTTCTATGAATCGACATACTTTAAGCATTGTTGACGCTATTTCCATTTGAATGAGGAAATAGCGTCAATGACTTTATTTCCAAATTTTTGTTGACTTTATTTCGCTTTTGAAAAGGTAATAATGTCAATTGACTGTATTTCGCACCAGAGTGGGAAATAAAGTCAATTGACCTTATTTCCATTGACCTTATTACCTGTCACCGATAATGCAAAACCGCGTATGTGAGGTTGCATAAGTTATTTTCTAGAGAGTAAAAACCCTCATATTTCAAAATGGTTATCTTTTTTATAAAGCAATCGCATTTCTGGCTAGTATATTTCAGCCAAGAGCTTGTGTGAGCAAAATTTGCTCACTGCTGCAAATCCATGTCAGTTACGCGGTTTGGCAGAACAATGATACGCGGTTTTATACTTTAAACGACGATATGTATGTATGTATTTATGTAGGTCTTAACGTGATGTTTCCACTTCCTTGGCTATTGTTTGGCTTCGCCATTTTATAATATCAAAAAGAGCATTAGGTATGACACCTTGTTCATAGTTCTAAATTGTATAGAACCTAATGGTTTGGTACAAGCGGATTTCTCTACAAGGTACTTACTATAAGCTATCAACACATATACGCACCTCTGCTAAACGAACCACCCGCACCACCGCCATCTGTATCATCGAAGGCTTGATTTGTACTGCAGCGACTGTCTCCGACGGCGGCGTCAGCACTCGCGGCGCGCGTGAATGGACGCGGTTTGCGATTTTTAACGCGTAAACGTAACTCGTTACTTAAAAGTCGCATCGCTGACAGAGAGTGATTAAGAAAAAAAGCCACACAAAAACAGCAAATAGCAGATATGAGGGAGTCGACAATAAAACTGCTCCACTTGGATTGTCGGCGCTCTTGCCTATTTTCGGATTCCTATGTTTGCTGCGTGTAGATAGCGGTGTAAATTAAATTTTATTTCCCAATCGAAATTTCTTTTCTAATTTTAATTTATTTTTCAACTATTTAACTCGCAATAGATATTTATTTACCACTTTTTCTTTGTGTGTGGCTCTCACAAATGGCACAGCATGTAATAAAAACGAAAGTGTAGAAAAATGCACGCTCAAAAACTCCAGTACCACCGCAACTATTCCAGCGTTCTACAATTTAACACTGTGAAACACCCAGAGCCACCACCAAATCGTAATTTTGGCTCCTATTCAAACTTCACATATGTATGTTAGTGGCGGGAGGTGGCATGGGATGCGGCCAGCTGCCTGAAGGGTTGATCGCGATGACGACAGCGCAATCGGAATGTTCGCACTTTAAATAGCTATATTGAATGATCTGCGACAGCTCGCGGGGTTAATCGACATCGTCTCCACTAAAGCTGAACACCAACTGCTGCAACTATCGAACTATCGGAGGCTACAGTGGGCTGCTGCTGATGTTGTTTCTGAAGCGGTCTTCGTTGCCGGCCAATGAAGGCATGTACATATATATGTATACAATTTAAAATATCGTATATATAGTTGTAAACTATTTAACTCTGTTGGAGAGTCATTTACTTCAGCTTACATATGGACGTATACATGCACATATGTATATTCATTCATGCAACTGAATCAAAAATTAAATTCGATCACACACAAGCTACCTACACACACTAGTTACATAGCAAAAAAAGCAATTGTTGGTCGAATGAACCGAAAGTGAACAAATGCTTTGGCGAATTCAGTTGATTTGAGTTCATTTGTTCGATGATGTTTTGCTTTTCTATTAGTTTCTACTAGTTTTTTTTTTGTCGATGATGTTGTTGCCGTTGCTATTACTGCTGTCACTACTGTATGGCACGTAATTTGCTATTACAAAAAATTTATTAGATATTGCACATGTATGATTGTATATACATACATATGCATATGTACATTAGAGTGATCGAAAATAAGTCAAGTCGGAATTTTAATGCGCTCATTATTCTTTGTCGAAGAAAAATATACTCCTATTGTGAAATCAAAATATATTTAGGGCTCGCTCAAAGCACTCAAAGTTTTCCATGTATTTTATTTGGGAAAAAACATATTTTCGCATGTTAAAAACATAACAAGGTAAAACCATTGAGAGGCAGTCTGACGTTTGCCAACAATATAATTTTAAAATCAAAACTCAAACTCACACACACATTCTCATTTTCAATCTCAAACAACAATTGTGAACAATTTCATTTTTTTATTTTCAATTTTATATGATTTTAAAATGTTGGCAAACGTCAGAAAAAAATCATGGCCGACGAAATGAGAGAATGAATTTACCTTGTAATGTTTTTATCATGTCTTTTCGTAGAAATGGTATGGAATTCTCAAAAATAAATATTTTTCGATCGGAAAACTCTGGTTATATTCAGGAGAATTCCAATAACAAAACCCAATTGTTTATTTATCCATGTTTTAATACTAGAGATTTTTTATTTATCCCCCATTGCATTTTCTGCCATTTTCTAGGTGTTTTGGTGGACTTATAAAATAAAGCTACTATGAAAAAATAGTTAAAAAAATAAATAGGTATTATTACTGGGAAGAGAAAAAGAGTTTTCCTGTAGAAAAATGTTGTTTTTGAAGAATTATATACCATTTCTACGAAAAATTATTTTTTCCCCATATAAAATACATGGAAAATTTTGAGCGCTTTGAGCGACCACTATATATATTTTGATTTCAAAATAAAAAACATTGGGGTACATTTTTTCGGTATGAGAGCATAAAAATTCCGACTTTACTTTTTCACATGCATTTTTGGACCACCCTAATATATGTGCATAGCATACATAAAAATGTATATTATATGCATAATTGAATATTAATATATATGTACATACAAGTGTAGCGAAAACTTGTAGTATAAAGTGTAGCGAAAACTTTGTTGTTTTAATTTGAGTATTTTGCAATAGCACAGTCGTAAATACAAATGCAGAAATATTTATGCTTATACTACGCCACTTAACGTCTCTGACATACACTGTCTCTTCAGATTTAAGCAGTAGTTGTTTTGCTGTTTTTTTATTGTGCGCAGTTCATTGAATTATATCGCCACAATTTCGATTTCATCTATTTCGGTACATTCGACACGGAGTTTCTATTTGACTTATGTTATTAAAATTTTTATTTTCTTTTCAACGTGGAAATCTTTAAATAATTGAGTTTTGCGGTTACAAACGCAACAATTTTACCGCATCGTTTAGAGTTACTTGGACTTAGTCAGTCAGCTGCTCGCAATACAATCGGATACTAAATGCTTTTGGTATCGCCAACGTTAGTCGTGCTAAAAGCTAACAAATCGTGCCTTATCAAATGCGAAGCTATAAATTCAAATGCGCACACACACACATGTACATACAGCTTTTCTTTTCAAACACACATATTGAGCGGGCAGACGTATTGCGGTGGGGTGTCGTGGGGTTTTGTCGTTGGAAAGGCAGGCGACCAGTGTTGCCACTATTGGTCTTTTCCGACCAAATTTGGTCGCTTCTTCTTCATTTGGTATAGCCCGATCAATTTAGACCAAAATCGACGTAAGATTAAAAAAATTTCCGGGAAGAAATTTTTTTACGCAGTTAGGTGTCTCCTGTTTAGGTGAACACAAAATGAAAATTGTTCCCCCAATTGCGATATGGGAAGTGTCCGCCATCTTGCATTTTATGTTTTTACGATTTGCGCGCGAATTTTACATTTCTCGGGAAAAAAGGTCTACAAATTTGTTGAGAATAGGATTCCCTACAATTTTCATGGCCTAACAATTTTTTTAAACAATTATTTATTGCTAATAATATGCAAAAAATGCCCAAAATTAGGCAAGTGGCGCGGTTTTTTCGAATTTTGAGCAATTTATATTTGAAATAAGTGGCACATTTAAATGGCAAAGCTGTAGAGGACAAAATTTCCAATAAACGCATTATTTATATGTTTACGTACGACGTGTAGATCTCGACCAATAACGCACTCAATGCAGCGGAAAGGGAAAAGCTACTCAAAACTTTTTTCCACGCCACCTCAGAGGTAAAGTTATTGGCGCGTTTTATTTTTATGTGGTTTCACCAGTAGTCCTAATCCACACATAGTTATTTTCGCCACAATAAAACTCTTAAGAATCAGAGAAAAGTCGTATTGATAAAGGGACAAAAACTATTTGCTGATTACAGATCCAACTGACTGGAAATATTTATTCATGGGCTTGGCCTATTGGCGAACGAACCCACAGTTGAAAATAGCCAAAAAAATGGACCTCCGAGATACTGTGAAAAAAGTTTTGAGTAGCTTTCCCCTGCCGCTGCATTGAGCGCGTTGTTGGTCGAGATCTACACTTCGTACGCGAACATATAAATAATGCGTTAATTGGAAATTTTGTCTTCTACAAACTTTGGCATTTAAATGTGCCACTTATTTCAAATAGAAATTGCTCAAAATTAGAAAAACCGGACCCACTTACCCAATTTTGGGCATTTTTTGCATATTATTAGCAATAAATAATCGTTTAAGAAAATGATAGGTACATGGAAGTTGTAGGGAATCGAATTCTCTACAAATTTGTTCTCTACCTTTTTTCCCGAGAAATGCAAAATTCGCGCCGCAAATCGCAAAAAACACAAAATCCAAGATGGCGGACATTTCCCATATCGCTATTGGGGGAAACATTTTTATTTTGTATTCACCTATACAGGAGACACCAAACTGCGTCAAAAAATTTCTTCCTGGAATTTTTTCGTTGAAAAAATCTAATTCGTGCGAAAATTGTAAAAAACACAAAATCCAATATCCTCCATAGTTCCCATATCGCAATTTGGGGAAAATTTTTCATTTTGTGTTCACCTAAACAGGAGACACCAAACTGCGTCTAAAAATTTCTTCCTGGAATTTTTTCGTTGAAAAAATCTAACGCAAAATTCGCGCGCAAATCGTAAAAACCACTAAATCCAAAATGGCGGACATTTCCCATATCGCAATTGGGGGAAAATTTTTCATTTTGTGTTCACCTAAACAGGAGACACCTAACTGCGTCAAAAAATTTCTTNAAAATTGTAAAAAACACAAAATCCAATATCCTCCATAGTTCCCATATCGCAATTTGGGGGAAATTTTTCATTTTGTGTTCACCTAAACAGGAGACACCAAACTGCGTCTAAAAATTTCTTCCTGGAATTTTTTCGTTGAAAAAATCTAACGCAAAATTCGCGCGCAAATCGTAAAAACCACTAAATCCAAAATGGCGGACATTTCCCATATCGCAATTGGGGGAAAATTTTTCATTTTGTGTTCACCTAAACAGGAGACACCAAACTGCGTCTAAAAATTTCTTCCTGGAATTTTTTCGTTGAAAAAATCTAACGCAAAATTCGCGCGCAAATCGTAAAAACCACTAAATCCAAAATGGCGGACATTTCCCATATCGCAATTGGGGGAAAATTTTTCATTTTGTGTTCACCTAAACAGGAGACACCTAACTGCGTCAAAAAATTTCTTCCCGGAATTTTTTCGTTGAAAAAATCTAAAGTGATTGGGCTAGTAGGCTGGTCGGCAAAGTAAGATTTTGGTCGGATAGTTGAATTAAGTTTTGAAATGCTTAATTATAAAAATATATATTTCAAACATCATTTTGCATTGAGACACTGTGCCGCAACATATAGTTCCTTTTTCCACAGTCCAAAGAGGATACATGAACTGAAGGAATTTCAGGACTACTGTTCGGTAAAACTCCACAAAAACTTGAGCATATCTCAAACACGATGGCTTTCACTAGGAAGCGTTGTGTTAAGGATAGTTGAGCAATGAGATAGTTTGAAACTTTATTTAATTGCGGTATGCGATCTGCAGACCTGTTAAAAGGAATGTGTTGCAAAACCAAATGCTATTTTTTATTTTTTTATATTTTTATTATTTTAACCATCTTAACAAAAAGTTCCGAACTGAAAGCTCTCGTTTGCCATACTTATATGCAACTATCAAAGCACATTATCTCTTAATTTTGAGTGAATTTATTAAAAACGATGTGATCAGTAACATTAATGTTGATTTTAAAGATGAAAATAATCATGTTAAAATATCTGACATTTTTGTTGAAACGAAAGCTGAGATGTTTATGAAAAGTAATGTCAATTGTTCTGGAATCCTTGAAGTTAAAACCAATATATTTAAGTTTTACATAGAGTTTTTGGATCAAATAAATTTAAGATTTGATTTCAAGCGTGAAGATATAAAACTTTTACAAGGAAGAAGGTAAAGTTGAGTATGGAGAAGAAGAAAGGGATAAATACAGAAATTAAAATAAAAGTAAAGAAACCTAAATATAAAGACAAAGAGGAAAGAAAATTCAAATACCTAACCTAATAACAATGGTGGGGGTGAATATGTAAATGAAGAAAAGAGTGGACATATTTAGATCAGGATAAAGGAAAAGATAATAATATAACTTTAACAAAAAAAAACCGACTTCCACTCTCATATAAAAATATATATATATATATATATATATCTCATTATCCACTGATCGGATCTTAACCAGACTAGTATGGGACCACCTCTGAGACACTACCTTTCCGATGCAAAAAGAATTATCGATTGAATCTGTTGACGTGGTCTAAAGTTATGCGGTAACATACATTAAAAAAAATAATAAAAATAAAAATAAAAAAATAAAATAAAAAGAATAAAAATAAAAAAATATTTCGGCGAACTGATAACCTCCTCCTTTTTTGAAAGTCGGTTAATAAATAATAACATCAGCTAAGGTAGTTTCCTAAGAAGATTTACCAATTTTACCTCTTTTTTTAAGTTTCCCCATCTCATAGATTGCGATCCTGATATAATAACCACGCAGTGGAATTTACTGAGGCCAAGTGAGCTTGATATTTCCAGCGATCTGGATACTGATATGTTTTGGGGTAAAGTTTATTCTATTAGAAATGGAATGAATGAAAATAGCTTCATGCATCTCGCCAATTTTGTTTTTAATATAATTTCATTACCACATAGCTCTGCACCTCTCTGAAGTGGGCAGGACAACTTTTTCTCAAAGCAAAAATTCCTATCGGATAATTTGCTGTTAATTATCCGTAAATTATCCGTGAAAATAATAATTTTGCCGCGGACATATTTTAAAAAATATCGCGTGCCCTGCTAACTTCCACGGAAGTAAGAGGTAATCGCTGAGATCAACGAACGTAGAAAACGAGCTAAACAAGTCGTCGCATTCAACGTTCCAGAGTCTAAAAAACCATCTAGTTCTGAATGATTAAACGATGATCGTGCTGTCTTGGCCCCACTGATTCCACAGGAGCTCTCCAACACTATTCCCGAGCTAAAAAATTCGCAGGTTGGGGCGTCCACTTGTTGGAAAAACCCGCCCCTTGCTTATAGAAGCTCCCTCCGAAAGCGCCGGTATATCAATACTGAAATTTAAACCACCATCTTGCACCAACATACGTATAAAACCGGACTTAACACCAGCGCAACAAGCACACCTGAAAAAAGTACGCGGTAGGTTCCCGTGTTCTGCAGTGGTATCACAATGGACCTTCAAGAGGTCTAAGTGAGTTGGTAACTTGAACCGACTGCCACATCAACGTAACCTAACCTAACCAATATCAATAAAACCGTACAAAAGAAAAGGAAAACTACGTTTATAAATAAAGATGTACACAACATATACACAAAAACGGCACTCACGTGCACAATATATACCAGGGATGTTGCGAATATTTGCATTCGCATTTGTTATGCGAATGATTCGCATCATTTTACACATTCGCAATCGACATTCGCATCAAATGATACAAATTTTTTGCGAAAGCGAATGTGTACATGGGCAGAGTGTCCACACTAATGTCGTTGAAATGGCTCTAAGTCTGTCTAACCAGAGTGCGGGCAATAACCGGCTTTTAGCTTCAGGCGCTAAACGGTTAAGTAGTATATCAAGCCACATTGATGGGCCTTTAACAAGTACTGCTAAATGTCGTATAAACAGCATAGAAATAATTTTAGATTCCTCCTGGAGACATTAAAAAATGTGAAATAAAAGCTCAATTGAAGGAGTATCTTAAAGAAAAACGGGTTCAGCTCGGTGAAAATCCTCTCGATTTGTGGAAAATTAAACAAAAATACGACAAATTGACAGATCTGGGCCGCAAATATTTGAGCGCTCCACCCGCTGTTCCAAGTAAGCAATTTTTTAGTGCAGCCGGCCTTATATACGAGCCTGTAAGAAATCGCCTCATGGGAGAAAAGGCAGCAAAATTACTTTTTTTGAAATATAATATGCCCATTTTGAACTTGGTATACAAGATTAAAACACTGTATAGGTTAATCACCCGTTCAATCTTCCAATAATTTACAAAATTTTTAAGTAATAAAAGCGATGACTTACATTCGCATTCGCATTCGCACATTCGCATTCCGAAAATTCGCATCTGCATTCGCGAATGTGAAATATATAGCATTCTAAACATCCCTAATACATACACAAAAACGTACTAGACTGTCTCGCTTGGATTTCGAAAAGCTTACACATTGGGAAGTTAGCTTACTGCCAATATAGAAGTATTACATATATATATGGGTGCTTGTAAGACTTGAATTGATATGAAAAGTAATATATGTATGTGCATACATATGTATGTGGGTATATGAATAACCATCGCTTAAAAACCATCTCAAATTTTATACAACGCTTTTATCAACTTGCAATGTGTTTCCAGAGAGCTATAAAAGCTTTGCTTTGCAAAGTTCCTATAAAGTCTAGATATCAACCTCGTTGGTTCGAGAGGTAGATGTCGCCCTATCCACTACGTACGCTACAGCGGAAATGAACGACACCCCATTTCTTTAAATGAAATTAATTGGTGCTCGTATGTATGTACATACATATCAGGGTTGTTGCAAATATTCGCAACTTCCGCAACAATCAATGTGGGGCTTTTGCGAATGCGAATATTGTGCAAGTGCCCCAAAATGGATTTGATGGCTTATGGTACCGACAGCGGTGAGTAATTAATTGTGACTGCCTGAAACTAGGAAAAGCCAAGCTCAGTTAACTAATAAAAAAAAACTAATTACAAGCTGTTCATTATAGGTGAATCTTTCCAAGAGGTCACCCGGGAATTAAGCAAATCTGAGACCTTTATCGTCCGTGATTCCAATAACTGATCTCATTATAAAAAGCGGGGTACCTTTTTAACAAAACAACAAGATTTTAAACTAATTCTTCTGGCAGCCACGACTTTCAAAACAGATTTTCTTTGAAATTTTCATTCCTACAAAATAACAATTTGTTAGCCATATCTTCCTATTCACAACGTCGCTACACTATAAGCACACATTTTTCAAACCAGTCACAGAAGACAGGATTAAAAATGAATTACAAAACCCAAAATCGAAAAACGCTGATGTCGTAACAGGTTCTCCTAATTCTGAAACAACCAAAAGAATTGGTTCTACAAATTGGAACACAACGGTGTTTAAACAGCAATATTGCCATGATGCTAGATTGTGAAGATGAAAGTCAGGAGGATACATCCGAAATTTGCAGCCCCTATGTAATTCTCGAACTATTAAACCGCAAAAAAAAACTAAAGTCATCTCAACTGGGGCAGCGTCAATCGAAAAGAATTTACAATTTTGTAAAGTTTCAAGTTTTTCAAATTTGTCTCCACGAGCGAGTAGTTATTTAATGGCGCAGGTTTGATTTACGACCCGTTAGAAAACAGGCTGTAACCCGAAAAAGCAGCAAAATTACTCTTTCTTAAATACAATGTTTAATTTTTTTAATTTAAGTACTAAATAAAAAAATATTAAAAATACAAAATGTTTCCATTTTTTTTCCTAAATCACCTAATGTACTCACCAAAAAATATTTCTTTAAATACAGTAAAAGGTCGCATAGACGGACGCTCTAATAAGCGGACACATTCTTAGGAACGAACAATTTTTGGTTTTTTTCCATACAAAATGCTCTCCCATACACGGACTTTCCGATAAACGGACCACTCAAAAATGTTCAGTTAGGAAAAAAGTCTCCCATAAGCGGGCGCGAAGCTGTAACAAGAGGTTAATTTTGTTTTGTTTTTCGGTCAAATGTTGACTCTTGCGCTTCTACATATGTACATATATGTACACAAGAACATAGCCCATATCCAAAAATATTTTCTTTTCTAGAAAAAGTGTTGCATTTTCCTTGCCAATGGGTAAGGCGATTTGTCGGTAGGAAAGAAAACGCAATAAATTTGAATTTATTTTAAATTCACCCTGTGTCTGTCTATTGAAGAATAAATATTATTTTAATTTAGAAACCCGCAATTTCAGTTTTTAAGTATGAATTTCTATTTTATTTTTTACGAAATTCCTATAAGCAGACATCTCTCATGGGCCTACAAAAAAGGTGACCATCGGTGTCCGCTTTTTGGAGCTTTCACTGTATTTGACATCCGCATTTGCATTCGCATCCGCGGATGTCTAAAATTCCACATTCGCAACATCCCTAATACATATGCATATGCATGTGTGTGCACCAATCTATTAATATCGTTGAATAATTTTAATATCTCTTGCAAAATTTTATACTTACAAGACTAAAAAGTAGAACATAAGTAATATTAAAAAAAAAACAACTTTTTAATATACAACGCTTTTATAAATGGACTAAAAAGTAGAAAATAATAATTGATATGATTTTCGGCCGCTGTGGTGTAGTGGTAAGCAGTGCGCGCTTCCACTCCGCAGTACCTGGGCTCAAACCCTGGTCAAAGCAACATCGCAAAAAATATAGTGTATTTCTGCCATGAAAAACAGCTTCTCATAAAAATACCATCGCCGTTCGGAGTCGGCGTAAAACTGTAGGTCCCTCCGCTTTGTGTGACAACATCAAGGCGCACGCCACAAATCGGAGGAGAAGCTCGGCCAAACACTAACATATGTGTGAGCGCCAATCTATTATTATTATGAAGGGTAATATATGTATGTATGTGGATATGAATAACGACCGCTTAAAATCGATCTCAAATTTGTACATTCTCTGTAGAAACTTTAGGTCTATGTTATGTAGTTTGAGACTATTGTCAATTAATTAATCTAATGCTTTGTATTGCATGCGCCCCACGCTTTTCATTTTCAATCTCATAAATTGTTTATAATGATTTTTGCTAAAATTTCAAAATCAAAAGTTATCAAGACAAATTCTATGGGACTGAGAATTATTATTTTCTACTTTTTAGTCCATTTATAAAAGCGTTGTATATTGAAAATTTTTTTTTTTATATTATTTATTTGACATTTGTTTCCGTGAAGAGCTTACGCATGGCTATGCTCTTATTAAAATTCTTAGCATAAAATTTTTCGAATATAGTGGCTTCCTGGCGGCATGTAATTAATTTTATAGGGAAATTTCTGTTTTATTTTTTTTTAGTGGATAAATTACCTTTACAAAAGTATGATGTTAAGTACACAACATGCTAAAAAATTAATAGATGTACTAAAGAAACAACCGATTTTAGGATGGATTTGTATATAAAATGATTCTGCAGGAACTTGCTTTGATTTAATACAAACGCTTGTTAACATAAGTATCGATTGCATATTATTTGCATATTTTTTCATATTTGCTGCATACAAACGTTTCATAAAATTCTGATGTCTAGTTATTATCATCAAGTTAGCATATGATATCTGTTATTAATGTTCTGCTTTGCATTCATTTTCATTTTATATGTATTTAATTGGCAAAGTGACCACATCAAAGGTCAATAGTCCAATCATAACGACTTTGGGAAGAGAACGGAAAGTCGACTAGCGGCTTATTTTTATTAGTTTATTAATGAAAGGGGCAAATATACATACATACATATCTTCTTTTGCTATGTTGTGTTAGCAGTTACAAAATGTATCTAACAATGCAGAATTGGTTTAGGAATAAAATTATTTTATTCTGATATTAGCATTGGAATGTACCCTTACTTTTGGTAACCATCACATTTCAATGCCTACTACATACATACACCTATGGCCAAAATAATAGAGACGACGTCTTGGTCGGTTTTGACGGGTTTTCTTTCGTTTAGTTAATGTGTATTACTTTTTTGTAAAAATATAGCTCAATATCCATCAAAAACCAAGTAAGTCTACATTTCAAACTTTGTGCAAAAATTAGGAGAAATGCCATAAAATTTCAAACTTTTTGATCTGAATTTATAGAATAATTTTTGGTATGCAGTTTCATATGTAGCTCATTCAATTTTCGTTATATGAAGTGCACGTATAAAACTGCTAAGGTAAATGTACATAATTCCTGGGTACTAAGGATTTTTCTGAGGTTTTAATTTTTTTGCGTTGAAACTACCAAATGTAGATTAAAAAATCAATATGTTACCTTTAAATCGATCAACTAAGATTAGTTTCCAATTATCGGTAAAGGAAAATAACTAGAATTATAGTATATATATATAAATTTAATGACACCTTAATATGTCTCTAAATCCGTGGCAAATATTCTTTGATGTAACTAATTCCGTGATAATGTGTTCCTAATTCCGGCCATGCAATAAATATACAGTTTTTATGTTATAAAAATGATGATATCTTTATTATTTAACTTAAAAAATTAATTTTAATTTAAACACAAATCAAAATTTGTATTTACCGAAAAGTTCAATTTGTACAAATTGTGTTTTTAAGAACTTAATCACAAATAAAAGTTATTGCTAAGATAACTTTCAAAATAAATAATATTCAAAGTTCTTAAAAATTATTTGACTAGCTCCGAACTTAAACAAAAATATAAAATGGAATAAGGGGTGCGCATGAAAAAACTGTAACATAGAAAAATCAAAATATTAAGTAAGCCGTGAATCCAAATTATGCACTTTTGTTTTTTTTTATAGGACTTTATTTCATATAGTTTCTTTTACAAAAAAGAAAAAATTAAAGTTTCTTGTTTATAAGGAAATGTTGAACGTTTTCTGGAATTCCCTCCATCAAGGCCTGTATCGTGCTTTCAGGAATGGTTTTAGACGCTGCAGTCCACTTAATTTTAAATTCCCTTATGTCCTTCGATACATCTTTCGTCGCCTTCAGTTTCCGCTTAATTAGAGCCCAATAGCGTTCCACTGGTCTTAGCTCTGGGCAGTTTGGCGGATTAGCCTCTCTAGGTAAAATATTTATATTATTGTTGGTGTACCACTCCTTGGCTCTTGGATACCTTGTGCTGCAATACAAATGGTTTTAACCTCTTTTGCAAGCATTCACCTATATAAATATCCGTGTTGATTGACCCAGAAGATACGTATGGCTGGCTTCTTTTACCGCAGCTGCATATGGCCTGCCCCACGAGAAATTTCTTGGGGATCTTGGTTTTTTTTTTTTTTGGGGTTCTGTAGTCTTCTGGAACATTTCCCCGCTGATCCGCTACGTAAAATTCGTTGCCTGGAAGCTGCGAAAAGTCCGCCAATACATAATTCTCGTCGTCCATGATGCAACACTGAAATTTTTTTACACAGTTTGCCTGCAACTTTTTTGTTCTATTAATTGCGTCAACGTTCTTCGCAGCATTCCGATCTGGGACTTTCTGAACTTTGTACGATTTAAGGCCAGCGTCCCTTTTCACTTTCCGGACAAATGATTCAGAGCAACCGCATTTTTGAGCGATTTTTCTACCCGAAATATTTGAATTTTTTCTAAAAAGGTCTTTGATACATTAAGCTCTGTGTAGGTCCCCTGATCCATATTTTCTACCAGAACCCACCTTTCTATTGACACTTAGATTCTCATTAAAGTTTTTCAAAACAAGGCTCACAGTTTGACGAGAGACTTTAACGGTTTTGGCAATCACAAAGTTTTGTTTTGTTTTTGTTCTCCAGACGCCATTATGGTAAATGCACACAATTGCGGGGTAGTACGTAATTCCGTTGAATTCCAATTTTTTCATTTAAAAAGCGAACTGGTGGAATGTTTATTCAAATAAAAAATACCAGCATAATTTAATTTTTAAAAACTAATAATGTATATTCTGACTGTACTTATGGATTATATTTATATAACATCAAGCATTCTTCTATAATATAATAATATAATAAAAATTTAACAATAAGTATTTTTTGAGTATGATTATAGGTGTGTATAGTAACAAAAAGTCAGACTAATTTTTACTGGAACCTGCAAATTTTCACTGGAAAAGTGTACAATAACCCGAAAAATTTGCAAGAGGGCACTGAATCGAGAGCTTAATAACACGGGAGAGCTGCAAATTCTTGCTAGTGAAATTTTTACTATCAGAAGAAGAACAAATCCGCCATTTGTTGAGTTGGTTAAGCGTAAACAAAAGTAAAGTGAATTGAAATCAAAATATTAATGATGTACTGTACTATGTAAGTGCTAGTGTGTAAAACAAAGAGTTTAAATTGATTAATGAATTGTAAAATCTTTACAGCGGAGATGTCAAAACAGTGCAACAACTGTTCCAAGTGAACACTAGTTTTGTGTGCAATACATTTTTCTGCTAGATTTCTCTTCTCAATTTTACGCTCTATTTTGCTTTACGCTCTCACTGCAATTTTTAACTGGAGAAGTTACTATACACTCCTTATATTTTAGTATCCATTAAACACCTGTTAATTGTTTGTGTAACTTCCAACTTCATCTCGGTAAATTTAATTATTATAAAAGTGCTATTTATGATTCACGGAATTATGTACATATTTCGTTTACAAGGTACATAATTCCGTGCCTAGCATGGAAATAGGGCTTTCCAACAGTTAAAAATTTTTCTTATTTTGATTAAATTCTTACAAAACTATCTCACAAATCTTTTTGTCATTTAATTAAATCCAAAAGGAATTGTTGAGGTAATTCCGTACTATAGTTTTATTAACCTAAACGTTAATATATTAATTCATTACCATTATTTTGAGTTCACGTCTGTCAAGTTAGCACCACACTTTTCGAAATTGAAAAAGGTAACTATGGCATTGATTGTAGCTTTTTTGCTGTAAATCTGTTGTGAAAAAAATTGTAGCTCTAATTTTTTTAAAAGTATGGTATGTAGTGCTAACTTGACACCATATACCTACTCGATAGGATTGTGAGATATTGAAAATGTTACAAAGTTAACTATGGCATTAATTTAAGAAAAAATCAAGTTGACCGTTTTCCGAACAAAATTTAAATTGAAATAACGAAATTGTTACTTTTAGCTTCTTTATTACGAATTTATTGCGAAAAGAAAAAATTTTTAGCTTTCGATTTTTAAGAAAAAGTCAAGTTGATCGTTTTTCGAACAAAATTTAGTGCGTAGTGCTTACTTGACACCATGTCCCATTGTCGATTAAATTTAGGTAACGAAAATGTTACAACGGCATTAATTTTAGCTTCTTTATTACGAATTTGTTGCGAAAAGGAAATATTTGTAGCTTCCGTTTTTTTAAGAAAAAACGTTATGTAGTGCTAACATTACACCATATACCTAGTCGAAAGAATTGAGATAACGAAAATGGTATAACGGCATTAATTGTAGCTTTTTTGTTGTTAACTTGTTGTGGAAAGAAAAAATGTTTAGTTTCTGGTTTTTTTTTTTTAAGAAAAAATTGAGTTGACATTTTATCGAACAAAACTTAACCTCTCTGAAATTAGCAGGACACTTTTTCCCAAAGCAAAAATTCCTATCGGATAATTTGCCGTAAATTATCCGTGAAAAGAATAATTTTGCCGCGGACATATTTAAAAAAATATCGCGTGCCCAAACTAACTATTTGATAATTTGCCGTAAATTATCCGTTGTTTATCCGTGAAAACAATAATTTTGCCGCGGACATATTTTAAAAAATATCCGTGGAAGTTAGCAGGGCACCTTCTGAGAACCAATTAAGGAAACCAACTAAACCCAAACTAACTATTTGATAATTTGCCGTAAATTATCCGTTGTCCGTTTTGGCGCGGACATATTTAAAAGAATATCGCGAAAGCTTGCAGAGCACGCGATATTTTTTTTAAATATGTCTGCGACAAAATTTTTAGTCCCACGGATAAACAATGGATAATTTACGGCAAATTATCAAATAGTGAGTTTGCGTTAGCTGGTTTCCTTAGTTGGTTTTCAGAAGGTGCCCAGTGGTTTAGCAGGGCACGCGATTTAAAATATGGCCGCGGCAAAATTATTCTTTTCACGGATAAACAACGGATAATTAACGGCAAATTACCCGACAGGAATTTTTGCTTTGGGAAAAAGTTGTCCTGTCAACTTCTGAGGTCAAAATTTAGTACGTAGTATTATCTTGACACCATGTCGAGAATGTTGAAAACTTGAAATAATGATATTTGAGAAAAAATGTTCCTTCTGGTTTAAATTTAAGTACAAAGTACTCAACAATTCTACATTTTGATAAAGCTACACCTTATTGACTATTATGTGAGTTATTACAAAATACGANAACCTCTCTGAAATTAGCAGGACACTTTTTCCCAAAGCAAAAATTCCTATCGGATAATTTGCCGTAAATTATCCGTGAAAAGAATAATTTTGCCGCGGACATATTTTAAAAAATATCCGTGGAAGTTAGCAGGGCACCTTCTGAGAACCAATTAAGGAAACCAACTAAACCCAAACTAACTATTTGATAATTTGCCGTAAATTATCCGTTGTTTATCCGTGAAAACAATAATTTTGCCGCGGACATATTTTAAAAAATATCCGTGGAAGTTAGCAGGGCACCTTCTGAGAACCAATTAAGGAAACCAACTAAACCCAAACTAACTATTTGATAATTTGCCGTAAATTATCCGTTGTCCGTTTTGGCGCGGACATATTTAAAAGAATATCGCGAAAGCTTGCAGAGCACGCGATATTTTTTTTAAATATGTCTGCGACAAAATTTTTAGTCCCACGGATAAACAATGGATAATTTACGGCAAATTATCAAATAGTGAGTTTGCGTTAGCTGGTTTCCTTAGTTGGTTTTCAGAAGGTGCCCAGTGGTTTAGCAGGGCACGCGATTTAAAATATGGCCGCGGCAAAATTATTCTTTTCACGGATAAACAACGGATAATTAACGGCAAATTACCCGACAGGAATTTTTGCTTTGGGAAAAAGTTGTCCTGTCAACTTCTGAGGTCAAAATTTAGTACGTAGTATTATCTTGACACCATGTCGAGAATGTTGAAAACTTGAAATAATTATATTTGAGAAAAAATGTTCCTTCTGGTTTAAATTTAAGTACAAAGTACTCAACAATTCTACATTTTGATAAAGCTACACCTTATTGACTATTATGTGAGTTATTACAAAATACGAAAAAAATTCCAGCTTACTTTTATATGGAAAAAAATTGAATTATTTCTTCTTGCACGGGTGCGAAAAAAGAACCTGCTTTTTGGAGCAGATATATTTTACGGAAACTCTACATACATACAAAGCAAAAACTATAAAAAATTATGGCTTTATTATAAAAAAATCCGAAGATCCTCTGTCAGGGGACAACGTGTGTCACGGGTGGGATACGTACGAATTTTTATATGAAAAGGAGCTTTTAGTGTGGTCCATATTAAAGATTAGTTATTAAAAAATATAAACAGTCAAGTAGGGGTTCAATTCACTCGCGTTTTATCTTAGGATAGTGCCTTTTATAAACAAGAAAATGTCTAGCACCGTCAGCCACAAAAAATATAAAAAACTAACGCGATTTTCTTGCGACTTGAAATTTTCACTTTTACCTCCTAAAATTTAATGGGCTATAAACTGCAGACCTAGAAAATCTGAACAAAAAGTTTCAAATTTTTGGGTGTAATTGTTAAAGTTTTTGAATTTTTATAATTTTTGTACGAAGTTTGAAATATGTTTTATGTAGTTCTGGTTATGTAATGTGCTAGACTTTTATAAAAAAAAACTAGCAAAGCCCAGACGTCGTTCGGGGTAAACCAATAAAAATATACACCTGTAGGATGTGCCACGCCCCTTTTATATATATCTAACTATAAGCATTTACCATTGATCTTTACACCATTTTCAAGTTAGTGGGACCTGGGTTCCGAAGTTGTACCTGTTTAAAAACTTCACGACTATGGGATAAGCCACGCCTTCCTGTACAAACGCATTTATATATACCCTATAAGCACCTACCATAGATATGTCTCCTTGCTAAATTCAATCTCATGTGGCTTATGGTTCCGAAATTATAACTGATAAAAATTTCCAACCCTATGGGATGTGCCACTCCCCTTTCTATAAACACAATTATATACTGCCTTATTAGAAACACCTACGTTAGATATATCCGTATACCAAATTTCAAGTTCATGCGACTTATGGTTTGCGAGTTTTACAAACTCATTTATATATATACCTTATTAAAAGCGCCTATGTAAGATATGTACCAAATTTCAAGTTCACGTGACGTATGGATTCGAAGTTATAGCTGATATGAAACTCCCCGCCTATGGGATGCGCCACGACCCCTTTGAAAAACTAATTTATATATACCCTACTATAAGCATCTACCATGGATAAGACTACATACCAAATATCAAGTTCATGTGAGTTACGGTTCAATATTTTAAGCTGCTAAAAATTTCCTCGCCTATGGAATGTGCCACGCCACCTTTTACAAACTCATTTATATATAGCTTACTATAAGAATGTACCAAAGATATACAGTGACGAGCAAAACTGTAACATGGTGTAACACTTTTTGCTTCAGTCATCGCTATCTTTTCAAGTTGTAACGACTTTCATCCTTTTATTGTATATACTCCGTCGTATCTCATAACGATTTGAAGTTAATCCAACAACAATAACAAAACTTGCAGACAAAAATTAAAATTAAGTCAAATGTTACAGTTTTGCACTCACTCTCAGTTTTGCATTTTACAGTTGTCTTTTACTTAGTTGGATGTCAGATGACTTTTTTCAGTATTCTAATTTATTTAAGAAGTGATCACCAGTAAATAATATGGTTAATCAGGAAACATAAATGTAGATTTACTGCGAAAAGGCGAAACCGCAGGAAAAGTGGCAAAAAAGTGTGGAGTTTGCTACTTGAAAATGTTAAGACTGAGAAAAAAATATAGCCTAAAGTGTTCCCAAGGACAAAGGAAGTCTATCAAAAAAGATTACGGTCCGATATCTTGTGAACTTAGTAGCAAGTAGCGCTGCAGCCCCTAATACAGAAGCGCTTAAGGTACTAAAATTTAATACAAATCAGTAGTCAGCGAGGCGAAGAATTGCAAAATTGAGCGCAAAGGTAGCACAACAGAAGAAAAAACAATATTGATCAAAATATATGTATTTGCGAGAGCGGTAGCATTTTGCTGCATCGCACGAAAACCGGCCGTTGTCTATTGGGATATGTTAGACCTTTCAGAATGCAATAAAAAATACATTTTTAAAATTTAATTGAAGGTTATTTGGTCTGACAAGATTAAATTAATCGCTTTCAATCAGATGGCCGGGAGTGGTATTGGATCAAAGACCCAAATTAAACATAAGGGGAAAAAATTTGTATTTAACAATTTATATTGAGCTCGAGGCCGTTTTTTAAATGAAGATTTATTGTGGAAAATCCTACTGAAAGAAGTCTGATAAGGAAATGTGGTGATTTCCGAAATAGCTATCACTTCTACCATTTTTTCAAATTATTGTTGCTTTTCCACAATAAACTTTCATTTAAAAAACGGCCTCGAGCTCAATATAAATTGTTAAATATAATTGTTATAAGGCCAAAAAAATAACAAAAACAAATAACTTAAGGACGAGAACACCTAAAAGTTAAACATTCTAAAAATAGAATTATTAACAAAAACCATCAATACCAACAACCACATGATCAAGTGAATTGCAGCGGAATAGCTGCGCTTGATTGTGTTGGCATAACAAAAATGAAAATAGTGGAAAAAAGCAAACGATAATTTACAAGGCGTACTTAGCACGGTGCATAGGCAACTGGCTGAGTCAGTGGGATCGTCGGTTCGAATCCTATTGAAAGAAGTCTGATGAGGAAATGTAATGATTTCCGAAATAGCTATCACTTCTACCATTTTTTCAAATTATTGTTGCTTTTTCACAATAAATCTTCATTTAAAAAACGGCCTCGAGCTCAATATAAATTGTTAAATATAATTGTTATAAGGCCAAAAAAATAACAAAAATTTGTAGTTTTCGTTTTTCTGGAAAAAATTGAGTTGACGCTTTTTCGAACAAAATTTAGTATGTAGTGCTTACTTGACACCATGAACCATTGACGACAGAATTGAGATATTGAGAAAGTTACAACGGAATTAATTGTAGCTTTTTTGTTGTAAATTTGCTGTGGGAAGAAAAAAATTGTAGTCGATAGAATTGAGATATTGAAAATGTTATAACGGCATTAATTGTAGCTTTTGTTGTAAATTTGCTGTGGGAAGAAAAAAATTGTAGTCGATAGAATTGAGATATTGAAAATGTTATAACGGCATTAATTGTAGCTTTTGTTGTAAATTTGCTGTGGGAAGAAAAAAATTGTAGTCGATAGAATTGAGATATTGAAAATGTTATAACGGCATTAATTGTAGCTTTTGTTGTAAATTTGTTTGGAAAGAAAAATTTTGTAGTTATCGTTTTTTAAGAAAAAATGGTATGCAGTACTAACTTGACGCCATACACCTAGGGCTGGTTTCTCCAACTCAACTTAACTTAGTTTAGCCACTTTTTGGACTTAAGTCAAAAGTTAGCCTACGTTTTACACAGCTTATTCATGACTAAGCCAAGAAAATTGGCTTAACTAAGTTAAGTTGAGATGGAGAAACCAGCCCCTAGTGTATGAATGGAGATATCCAATATGTTACTATGCCATTAATTGTAGCTTTTAACTTTAAAATTTGCTGTGAAAAGAAAAAATTTGTAGCTTTCGTTTTTCTGGAAAAAATTTAGTTGACCCTTTTTCGAACAAAATTTAGTATTTAGTGCTAACTTGACACCATACACCTAGTCGATAGAATTGAGATATTGAAAAAGGTTACACCGGAATTAATTGTAGCTTTTTTGTTGTAAATTTGTTGTGGGTAGAAAAAATTTGTAGCTCTCGTTTTTTAACAAAAAAAAAAATGGTATATAGTGCTAACTTGACACCATTGCTCACTGACGACAGAATTGAGATATTGAAAATGTTATTACGGCATTATTAGTAATCCTTTTAATATTTTTTTTCTGTACTTTAAATACCTGCATTGGTTTCTTTCCTTATTATGATTTTTGGGACCAATCTTAAAAAAAAAAATTACTAGACATAGATGAAGAAAGTGTGCACTGTAATTCTTAACCACATTTTCGTGATTTCCTTTTGATGTTACATATATTCGTTTCAATCATTTCAAATGAGCCTCTTTGTAGAATTTATTTCTAGGAAAAATTTTAAAGAGAGTAATTTTGTTTACTTGTCGGGCAATATTTTTTCATATGGATATACACTGGATCCTTGGCTAAAAACTTCTGTGGTAAAACTGTCCCCCTACGTCTCCCTTATTTGCTATTTAAAGTCTAAGAGTAAGCTGCTTCAATAGGGATTTCCAGCAGAAATGATCAATGTCTGGCTATAACGAGAATCCATGCTCAAATAATCAAAAAGCTATAGGTCTGACTTTTAATTAGATAAGAATTACGTAACGATCTGAGACGCTCATCATCCGTAATTCCAATAATTCAAATTCTTATAAAAAAACTAGGTATTTTTTTTAAATAACAATATTCTGATCCGATTCGGCTGGCAGCTACGACTTTGAAAACAGAATATGGTTCAAAGTTTTCAATCCTAGAAAATAATAACTTATTTTGCATACCCCCCTCTTTATCTCGCTATAAGCACAAATTTTTCAAGCAAACAAAAACAAAAACTAAAATCGAAAATTGCGGATGAAGTTTCAGATTCCTCAAACTCTGGAACAGCCACAGGAATGAGATGCAGAATCCTTTTTAAAAAGCTTTAGAAAAACCTGACACATCTGGTTTGGCTTGCAAGNATTGTTGTTACATTGACTTCGAATCATTATGAGAGAGGGAGTAGGGATGTACCAACAAGAATATACAACAAAAGTATGAAAGTCGTTAGAACTTGGAGAGATAGCGATGGCTGAAGTAAAAAGTGTTACACCATGTTACAGTTTTGCACGTCACTGTATACGGCAACAAAATGAGGAGGACCTAAAAATTGTTCAATCCACAAATATTACATTTTACAAGCAATCAGCATGCTCGTTGTGTAAACTTAACATTACGACTTGAATTTCTATTTAGCGCTATGCTCCAACAACTGCATAACGGTCACACAGGGCAAAGCCAGCGAGGCGTTGAGAGGAAGTGCGTCCCAGCGACGTCTGCCGCTTGCTACTTGGTGATCTATGGTTGCACACACCAACCCGAAGGCATCATAGAGACGACTTTGCACGCTCTTGGGTACGAATACTATACCACACAGGAATTAGAGTAGAGTGAGGCGCCTATTTGCCGAGGATGGCGTTCACTATTGCAGCTAAGGCGAGAATGTGTATGCATTTACATACATATGTATGTGCATATACCTATGCATGTATGTATGTACATATGTGTCAGTACATGCAACACTTTGCTGCTCTGAGTATGCGGGCGGATGCTTGAAGCAAAACGCTTTCCGTCTGCCGATTTCTTGAGCCGCGAGCGAATGGGGTAACGAGCGTACCAAATCGTTAGAGTGTACACACACAATTATTTTACACCTCCCAAATGATAAAAATAAACTTGTTTATAAAAATACACACGATAAAGAGAATCCAATGGGAAAATATTCCATATGCGTAAAACGTGCAGATTTTCCCGTTTCAAACTCACCAACCGCATTTTATAGTAGGAAATCTTTCACGATGATTCACGCTATAAAGAGGGCGCTGGTCTGTGGCACAGACTTTCTGGTCGACTTAAACTGCAATATATATATACATAGATATGCATTTACTTAGAATCTGCCTGGTGTGCTAAAGCCATTTATGAATATTGTGGTCACTGGCTGCACATTTTACAGTTTAATCGGACAAATACTAATTTCCCAAATTTTCTTTTCTTAATATCTGTCCTAAGTTGTGCATGCTTAAAGTATTGCTAAAAATCGGAGGAAATCAAAATCTTCCATACATATCTCGTCCACATTTTTTGTAGTACGTACTTACCAACTTTTTGCAGGGCATTCATGTTCATTTTCCTTCCAATCCCTTTGCAAACGAACTATCAGCTTGTGGATAATGCTTTCTAGCTTTGTAGATATTTTACTGTATTTGTCGTTTCACTTAATCTCTTTTACTTCTGCTTAACATATTCAGAAATTTATAATACTGCTTCTTTCATTTATATTATGTATTTGTACCACTTTATTTATTGCAACCGCACTTTTTTTGTTATACACACGTTAATTTTTTCCAAATTAACAATCAGCGTATTTATTTTTGTACACATACCGATTTCTTTCAAAAATTCTTTGCATTTCTTCTGAGAGTCGCTAACTTTAGCCACTGCTTCGCTAGGAATGAAAAAATGCAAGTATGTACATACTCGATTCTTTTCGTTCAAAACCAAGTCATTTTTTTATCGATACTTTTCGGGCAAGTACTGAGTAGGTATCGAAATATATGCTCACATCAGCGTTGCCACAGACAAATTTTTTGTTCCTACCAAAATTTCCTACCATAACCAACCAAAACCTACCAAACATACTTTTTGGGTTTTAATATTTGTTTTCAATGTCAAATTTTTTAAAAATGTAGGGTGAATTCCAAAACGTCAAACTACAAAGCATCAGCCTCTTTTATTTCTAAACCGCGCTAGAAGAAAAAGTCTTACTTGCGCAACCTAGTTGGAAACTAGTACCAAACCGTGGTTGCGAATATTTGGCATTAAAATCTTCAGCGGTTTGGAAGTAAAAGGGACTGATGCTTTGTATTTTGATGTTTTGGAATGTAGCCATAGTTAACATAACATTTAGTAAAACTAAAACACAACTAGATTAAAGAAAACAAATTGACTGCGTGTAACGATTCATTTTACTGTATAGACTTATCCATATGTACATATGTGTTTAGTCCTCCAGGCTCAACCGAATGATTAAAAAGGGTGAACCACCCTAACTTTAAATGCACCCACATGAATCACAATTTGCACTATTCTTTTATTAAACAAAACACAATAGCAATGGTTTTGCACAAACAAATATTGAGGGTGGTAAATAATCCAAGTGAATGTTGAACAAATCCAGCCGATGCATTTGCTGGACATTTGTTAGTCCACAATGATATGATTGATGTGAAGGTGAAGAAGCTTCACAATGAAACCGATGAAGCTAATCCTACCGAATTTAACACCTTCATCCACGTTTTTCCGAGTGGCCTTCAGAACTGGTGGGCGGGTGATGACTGCGTCCAGCTTCTTTTGCCAACTTTTTTTGTTTACATTGGATGGCAGACCATGCAACGCAAACATTACAAAAATTAATAATGCCAGCTCACGGATGAGCGTAGATTTCAAATTAATTTCAAATTCAATTAAACCCTTGGTGCAACTACGAGCGACGTTGCCCCAAGCGTTTTTCAATATGTCTCTTTACACATATATACATATCGTATAAGGTGATAGCGAAAAAAAGAGACGTAAAAAAATTTCGCCGAAGAAAGACTCTTAACATAGGTGGCGGCAAATTAAGCCGCGTTAACCTCTTTGACAGCGAAGAAAGACCCATAAACTTATGTCCGCGGTCAACTATATTTTCGAGTGCAACAGTATTCCCCAGAACTCCCCAAAGAGTTTTTCCAAGCTTTTTATTCGTGTCTAGTGACGATATTATTGTTATTACGTCGAAGATACCCGTGCTGCGACCTAAGAAGATATATTGTGCTAAATCAAAATTGTAATCACTCCAACCTATTTAAAAAGCTCAGCACTTTGGATGAGGCCATGTTCCAAATTTTAGATGGAGAAAGCAATCGTTCTCCAAGGTGTATCAGTCTACGATTCATGCTTGGTGGGCAGGCACATAAAATATACTCTGTGGCAGAGCTGGGTAAATGCAATTACATTACAATTACAATTACATTCCTCAGTAATTGTAATTAGGATTCAATTCCTTTAGTTCACTGCAAAGGAATCGATTACTTTTTCAATTCCTTGAAGTAATTTCAAATGGAATTGTTTTTTTCTTTAATTCCATTACAAGGAATTTCATATTGTAATTGGAATAAATTACGTGCTAGTAATGTAATTTCTTTTATTTCAATTCCTTTGAAAGGAATTGAAAATGTAATTTTTTTCCAATTCCTTTGAAAGGAATTGAAAATGTAATTGATTTTTTTTCCAATTCCATTCCTCAAAGTAATTTAAAAAGTAATCGAAAAATTGATAAACAAAAATTTTTACTGTTGAATTGCAATAGCTTTGTTAAATTTCCTGCTAGTATTTCATACAAAAAATTATTGCACTTTCACTTAACCCTTGCAAACTTGTTTATTTATCCATCGATTTTCATCGGTAGTAGTGTTTTAACCCGCAAAACAAGCAGAGTTTGGCTAGTCTATACTAATATATATTTTGAAAGGCGTTTTTTTCTGTTCGCAAAGCTCGAGAAAGGCCGTACCGATTTTTTTGAAATTTCGGAATCTACTGCAGACTTTCCAAGGATGGTTATAGCTAAAAAAAGTTTCGATATAGAAAGGGGGCGTGGCACCTCCCATACAAACCGAATTTTTCAAACTGCATATATTTGTGGTAGAGGACTAGAACTGGGTATGGTGATATCTATATACATATATAAGACCAATTCCATACTCATGGAGAAAAATTTGCATGGTTGGAGAATGGCGTGTGGCACCTCCCATATAAACCGAACTTTTCATATTGCATATTTCTGGAAGTGTTCATGGTAGACTGTAAGCCTTTTTAAAACTCTTTAGTTTGACACCCACATGCCAACATTGCATTTACTTTATCAATTTAACTGAGTTACAATTTCCAAATAGGTGGCAGCCCCCTCAAAAATATTTCCAACAGTTATCTTTCTCAAACCTTTTTAATTTGATACCCATATTGTAATATTTTATTTATTTTATCAATGTAATTTAGTTAAATTTTCAAACAGATGGCAACCCTCCTCAAACATATTTTCGGCAGTAAGCCTTCTTAAAACTCTTTAGTTTGACACCCACATGGCAATATTTCATTTTTTTTAACAATTTGACTGAGTTTAAATTTTCAAATAGGAGGCCACCCTCGTCAAAAATACTTCCAGCAGTTATCTTTCTTAAACCTCTTTAACTTAATACCCATATTGTAATAATTCATTGATTTTAAATTAATTAAATTTTAAAATAGGTGGCAACCCACCAAATTTTTGCGATATCATTGGTTCTGGTATTATACCGAATAATAAAAAAAATATTATTCAAATCGGTTCAGCCGTTCTCGGGTTTTGATGACCGTGACATACGAACACAACATTTTTATATATATATAGATATACATAGAAGATGTCCAATGTGTGCTTTCGATTTTAATCTTTGACCACAACAAAAATTCCACATTGTATATTCGTGAATGAACTTTCAGTTTCTCGATTACTTTTACAATTCCTTTGAGTAATTGGAAAAACTAAAGTACTCTTGCAATTCCAGGTAATGGAATTGAAAAAAAATCAATTACATTTTCAATTCCTTTCAAAGGAATTGGAAAAAAAATTACATTACTAGCACGTAATTTATTCCAATTACAATATGAAATTCCTTGTAATGGAATTAAAGAAAAACCCAATTACATTTGAAATTACTTCAAGGAATTGAAAAAGTAATCGATTCCTTTGCTGTGGACTGAAGGAATTGATTTCTAATTACAATTCCTTGTAATCTGTAATTGGGAGTAATTTAATTCCTAAAGGAATCATTACGACCCAGCTCTGCTCTGTGGTTTCTTTCACCAGCCGACAAACCCTACAGTTCGTCTCTGCGGAAAGACCCATTTAATTAAAACCGTACGTTAACTTGTAGTGCGCTGTCAGGTTGCCAGTAAGAGTTCTAAGTTCAAGGTGCCTTTCGGAGTTCCTGCTGGAAAGAATTATGCATATCTTTCAATGTCTTGTTCCGTTTGACTTCCGCCAGTAGGCTGAAATTTGAGATTATTCCCAGCTAGCTCCTAAGTAGGTCTGCAGTGTATCCTTTAGATGTACCACAGAAAGGCTAGGAACCATGCAAACGCATTTGGGCTTCATGCTTTGCGAGGCAGTCAGCCCTTTCGTTGCCTTCAAACCCTTCATGCGTGACGCTTTTGTGGGCTCGCGGGTGGTTCAAGAGTTTACAAGCCTTGATGCCGTTTTAAAAGACTCTAAGGCCTTGAACGTTTCTGAATGTCCGACATAATATTTATTCTGGCCTCATTTGCCTTCTACGATGNGACGCTTTTGTGGGCTCGCGGGTGGTTCAAGAGTTTACAAGCCTTGATGCCGTTTTAAAAGACTCTAAGGCCTTGAACGTTTCTGAATGTCCGACATAATATTTATTCTGGCCTCATTTGCCTTCTACGATGACATTCGCGAACACAGACTTCGATTGGGAAGACTTCCGCCTGAAATATGGTTGAGTACGAGCCCATTGGTAGACTTTTATGGAATCTTGGTCCAAGTACGCCATAAATTATATCGCTACCTAAAGCTGAAAAGGTGCCAAGTCCATTTTTTTTTAAGTTTAGTTTTTGATGCAGAATGACAGGTAATACGAGACTACGTCGATTTTTCGTCTCTCCTGAAAAATTTCTAAAAATGGACTTGGTACCTTTTCACCCTTAGATCACGATATATGGATGTCCGTATTGCATATTGGCAATAATAAGGTATACGTTTGTACTTAGGAATCAGGTATATTTACATGTTTGTGGCCGCCATTATACGAACGCACCGGTGAAATATTTGTGTAAAAAAGGTTGCTAAAATATTTGAAGATACGTACATACTTTCTATTTTTCGCAAATAACTATTACTCATTGTCCCGAAACCTACCAAAATCCAATTAAGCCTACCAACCTACCAAATGGAAAGAAACCTACCAGTTTTGGTAGGAAAAGGCAACGTTTGGCAGCACTGGCTCACATCGACACTAGAAATGGAAAACCATCGATGGCACTATCGATAGTATCGATGTTTTAAAATTTTGAGCACCATCGATGTTTTTTCACCACAATCGATAGTTTTTCTCTCATATGACTAGGTTCAGACGGAGAAACTTTAGTCGTGGCTAGTCGTAGTACTACTTTCATTGCTATTATTATTATTAATAGAATATTATTAGATCCTATTTTTACACCATTATTTATTACACATAAAAGACCGCTTTCTAACCCTATAAGTAAGGAAAAAGCTTTTTATAAAGCAACAGTTCCTAAGTTTCGCAAATTGAATGAATCGACTTACGGGTTAGGGACTCCGCACATTAAGCTCCTAATCACAGTAGTGTAATCGTTCCGGCATACTAAAGTATAAAGCTTTTATGCCGAACCCATGTATTTCAATGAAGCTCTGTAGATTACGATTCAAAATCATGTTTGCGCCTTATCATAAAAGCTTCATGAATCGAAGCGCCCAACATTGTAAGGCGCTTGCAGTTTTGAAATCGTCATTTGTTTACTTTTTTGTGTTGGAAATAAAATTTATTTGTCAATTCAATAGAAAATAATTGGAAATGAACAATTTCGTGCTAAAATTCGTGCAAATTGCATTATACCACAAACGTTTATGAAATATTTCGGAGCGGAATAATTTGCGGAAGTGCGTGTTGCGAAATAACGGCCAAAAAATTTGTTATGTGTAGAAAGTATTTATTAGCTGGTGACTTATGCAGCGTGCAAGTGTGCAGAAGTCGAGTCGTCATGCATTCGTTTCGGTATGATGAAACGATTACTCTACTTTGATTAGGCGCGTAATATGCAGAATGCCTTATACTAGGTTCACATATAAGTAGATTATCCTCATTTTCAAGCTTAACACCCTAATCTGTAATTATAATAAGAGATTAGCCATATAAAATTCGTCCCTTGTTAATCTGTAATTATAAAATAATCTCAGATAACTTTTCTGTGTCCAACCTAGTTTTATCGATTATTTTTGCGAAAAGTAAAAATACCAAATGTAAAAGTAAACAGTAATGGACGCTAGCAAAGAAAATAAATTTGTAAAGGTATTTTTAATAAAATAATTAAAAGAAGAAACTTAAATTTTCTTTGAGATGACTAACATATAACAAGCACAACAAATTGGACGGCTAATAATCTGACATTTGCCTGTATAAACGGGATAATTATAAAACGAGCTTTCACCAAGATTATATTTATATGCAAACATACCTTTAATTCATACGGAATACGTGCATAGTCAAAAATATATAGCACTGCAAATATACCTGCAAAAATCCTCTTCACATATCGCACACCGTCTTCAAAAGAGTCACAACTCAAAATGTGGCATTTTTGAGATTATGCGCTAAAAATGTACATAGAGCTTTTATTTACCTTCTGCTAAAGCGGGGGGCAAATTTTTGTTATAACTTGTTAAAAACCCTAAGGTAAGGTCGCCCTTGCCCATATGATTATCATGTGCTAAGAAATAGTTTTTCGCATTTTCTGACAAACGTATTATTTTGAGTTATGACTCTTTTGAAGAGGTGTGCGATATGTACATGAGTAAATGCAACATATATTTTATAGTTACGGTGAACATATTTTGGTTTTTTCACCTTTCCGAAAGCTACCGCTATATGGTAAGCCGGGGTGTATCAATTTTGAGTAAATTAGCGTCCCTAAATTTCGAAATATTGCAGTATCAAGCATTTCTGAAATTTACCGTTATATGAAAAGCGGCCGTAATTTTAGTCNGTTTAGAATGCTGCATCAAGCCCAACAACTGTGCCGAGTTTGGAAGAAATGGTGCAGCGGTTACCAAGATATACACATGTAACCATAAGTTGGCGTGGCTACGCCCATTTTCCAAAAATTTATAATATTCTTATTTTTCGACTGAAAATTATTACAAATATCAATTTTGAGTGAATTATCTTCAGTAGTTACTAAAATATCGCAGTTTTCGTATTTCTGGAAATTACCGTTATATGGGAAGTGGGCGTGGTTACTGTCCGATTTCGCCCATTTTCAATACCAACCTACCTTGGATTAACAGAAACCTACACACCAAATTTCGTTGAGATATCTCGATTTGCTCGAGTTATCGTGTACACGGACGGACGGACAGACGGACAGACGGACTGACGGACAGACGGACGGACAAACAGACATGGCTTAATCGATTCCTCTATTCATTCTGAGCATATATGTATACATTTGTCTATATCTATCTCGATTCGTTTTGGCTGTTACAAACAACCGTTATGTGAACAAAATTAATATACCCTTGTGCACAAGTGCGCTCGGGTATAAAAATCGCTTGATTGTGTTGGCATAACAAAATGAAAAAGTGGCAAAAAAGCCACGATAATTTACAAGACGAACTTAGCACAGTGCATAGGCAACTGGCTGAGTCAGTGGGATCGTCGGTTCGAAGCCTACTGAAAGAAGTCTGATGAGGAAATGTGGTGATTTCCGAAATAGCTATCACTTCTACCATTTTTTCAAATTATTGTTGCTTTTCCA